>NC_031771.1:38773974-38991490 GCF_001522545.3 Parus major
AAGGTTTCTTTGCCAGAAGCAGGAAGTACCAAGTGACTGAGAGGAGTCTCCTGACCAGCAGTCACCTGGGAGCTCCTCAGTCAGGAGGCATGGAAATGAAAGCACTCGTTCTCACATTCTGAGAAGCTAGGAAACACCCTAAGGTACCTTACACATTAAGCAGGATTTTGAACATGCTTTTATAATGACCAATGCAAATGAAGGAATAACAGTGCTGGCATAGAGCACAGGGGAAGGAAGGCCAGAGGTTGTTTGGTTGATCTGCCTGTGGAGAGCAGCTGATCTCCTCTGCCTCCTGACAGATTCCTGCCTTTCTGAGGCTTCTTCATACGTAGTAATACTGACTCTGCAATTCCTCCAGAAAATGAAATTGAATTTCTGTCACCTTTCTGTTGAAAAGATTGCAAAGACTGTCCTCAAGTAGGGGTTTAAAGCTGTTCTTGTGCTGCCCATCACAGATGAGATGGTTGATCAGCTGTAGTCTTTTAAGTATTCAAAAGTTTAAGTATTCAAAGTTTGCTACACCCTTTGTCCCCTTGGACTAATTAAGACACTTTTAAAAAGACTATTATTCATGTATGTCATGTTTTCCAAGCATTTTCTGTACTCTTGACTCTTTACATCACCCCAAGATAGACATCTATCAGTCTTCCCCATGTTGAGAAAGGCGACTAGTCTCTAGGTTTTAAGTTTATATAAATCAGTAAGATTGTATTATTCACATGTGAAGGTGATTTTTGATACATGAGCACCCCAAGACATACAGTATATATTCTTCATTTTCTAGTCTGCCTCTGCAACATTGTTACCTATTGCTACTTAACCCATCTGTTGCCCACTTTAAATTCATGTACTCTTTATCTAGAGTTTGTTAAGTAAAAGGTAGTGACAGAATGGCAGGCTAAAAAGAGACAGTGGGAAAGAGAAAGAAAAATAACTGAAGGAATGTTAAAACAGGGTCTCATTTACAGCTGTAAGCTGTTATAAGAGGAACAAATGAAGATAGCGACTTACAATTGACCTTTCCCATTCTCTGAGTAATACTCTGAATTACTGTTAGTCAGAGTATCTTGGACTATAAATTGCAGAAGTCCCTTCTTCTGTGTTAACAGAGGAGGACACAGATTTTTTTCTTAGACATATGCTGGATTTTTATTAACATTTAAAAAAAATTTTACAGTAAAACATATTTAAACTATTAAGGTGAATGCCACTGTTTCATAGAGACACAAATGTCCTTTACTATAATGAACTCAGACAGTGAGATGACTGTCACAGGAGGAGAAAAAGAGTAATCCGAAAGGTATTTCAACCAACCACTGTCACTCATGTATTCAGTAGATCAGCGTTGCCCTTGTATGGTAATGGAAAGTTTGTCATGGATAAGATGATAAAATGTTCCCGTGTGATAAAATATTCTGACTTGATAAAACGTTGGCAGCACTCAGTTTCCCTTCCTCCAAGCATAATGATCAGCAATCTCTAGTCTCTCTTCTGCCTCGTAACAAACAAGCCAACACCCCAACAAGATGAACATTTGCTCTTGGCTACACGAGAATGTGTTAAAGCAAGTACAACTGCCTATGAGCAAGGAGCTAAAGGAGTTAAATTTTTCCAAGAGTAAAGAGGTAACCTAGAGAGCACAGCCCATAGTTATGGCTGGGACTCGATGACAGAAGTGACTGACACAATCTAGTTCAGTATCTGCGCACAGAGCTGTTGTTGTACACGGAGCTGAAGCAATCAGACTCCTCTGGGCTCTCTGGTAAGCTTGAATCCCAGATCGTGTTCACTGAAGATAAAGTTTCACAATCACCAGACATTCACAGCTTTGCAAGTTTTCAATTTACAGAGCAGGTGAGAGACAGTCACTTCAGCTGTGTGTTTTGTGTCACTAAACCAGCTAACTCTGAGGGAAAGCCACTCCATGGATGGAGAACAGGTTTATAGTTCAGCAGGGAGGTGAAACTCAGCAGAATCTGCAGAATTTTTTGAAATTCACAAAATCATTTGCACTCATTTTTACCAACTGCACCACTTTTCTATTATTAACGAGGTAGCTGCTTAAAAGCACCTGGGAAATCACAGATATGTGTCACCCATGATTTTGTAACAACCCATTAGAGCAGTCTTTAATGAAGACAAGCAAACAAAAAAAGGCACCTGGCCTTCGGTTCCTAGACAGGAGAAGTCAGGAATCCTAATCTGATTCTACACTGGAATTTTCTAATGCTATACTTGGCAGTGCTAAAGGATTTTAATGTAGTGGAGGCAATCTGCACACCAGCCAAATCCTTCAATGTATCAGCAACTGACACAGTTCATGCCTCTGCAGTTTCATTTTAAAATACCATCAATAAAAACATGGAAGGAGGGACTTAATTACTCACAAGTTTTGCTTGCTTCTGAGGAACAGAATAAGATTTTTATGAACTGCAGAAGGAAGCACAAAACTGCTTTTTAATGACCTTTCAGAAGAAAATCAGTTTGCAAAGCAGAAAAACTGATTTTTGAGAGGTGTGTGAGCCTCAAGGAGCTTGAAACAAGAAGAGAGATCTAATTCATTGAAAAAGTGTTTCAGGGTCAGCATTTTGAGAAGATTCTGCAGTACACTCAGTATCTCTCAGTATGCCTGGTGTGACAGTCCAGCTTGCTGCTGTTTTGTAGCTCTTAGAGGAAGGAACTAATTACATCAGGAATCTCATACTAATTTCAAGTAGAAATCCTATGGTAAATAATCTGAACTTTTTCTCTACTATTCTGCTCTGTCCAATGCTATGAATAGAAGCTAATGACCGATTACTTCTACTTTGGATATTTGCAGAGTTTAAATTTATTTTAATGTCAACATTTCTGTGAAAGAGTGCACAAAGTATTCTGCTGAAGTATACCATCTAATGATACTAAGTGGTTCCAAAATTTAAATAACTTTAGCAAGATTGCTTAAATAGATCATGTTTCTGTGCCATTTTACTTCATTGACTGAAAATCCCATACTAATTTCTGAGTTTCTTTGGAACTAATTAAGTATAAATCTGTTTAACTGCTAAACACATTGAAGTAATAATCTGTTGAAAGTAATTGCAGTGGAAAAATTTTAATTTTAAGTTCCAGAAAGCAATACCTACACTTTTAACATCATCAAATACGAGTCCCATTAATGCACATAATCTCAATTTCCATTAGCTGACATAACTATGAAAGTAAAAAGAAAGTATGTATGGCCAAAATAGAGGAAAAACTCACTAGAAATTGGACAAATACCACAGAGAATTTAAGGGACAATACTATAATGTAGGACTCAGCTCTCACAGGAGCTATAGCAAGATAAAGTAAAAGTCCTCTAGGCTGCTATGCTGACAGAACATCTTTAAGACTACTCTTTACCCTGATGCATCCTTTTTGTTAGTGTTCTGTTATGCTGTGAAATTGCATATTGCATATTGCATTATGTCTGCTTTCCAGCAAAGCAATGGAAAATAGAATATATGCATACATCTCCCTCAGTTTAAAAGCAAGTTACCTGCTGTTATACATGGACCACACAGTTAGAGAGGGTGTTAAAACTGTGTGTAATGTTTCTTTAAACATAGGTGACAAACTCAAATTTCAAAATTATCTGGGGAAGATTTTAGAAAAAAGCTGTAGAATGAAGAAAAGTGCAATATAAGTTTAGGAATAATATCTTTCAATTTTTCTAGACGTGCAGAATTCTGAATTATTCTAGGTTTGCAAAGATCGCCAAAGGAAAAAAAAAAGTGTTAGAAGCTTGAAATGTTAACATATGGGATAAAATTTTACCCTCTACTACCAGACTCTACTGTCTTTTAGATAGAGTGGCATGGAAGACAGAACGAAATATACTGAGAGTTTTGCAAGCATTACTTTGATTATTAACCTCAGGAAACTGCAGGCTATTACCAAAAAATTAACTCAGATGCTTACGAATTGTTAGAAGCAGATGCTGAGTGACCACACACATCACAGAATTAAAAGGTCATTGTAATCTACCTGCTTGGAAGAAGCTAAGCTTGTGTGGTAAAGCAGGAAGAGAGGAAAGCAGGATAGAGAATAATTCAACTGCAGCTTTCTGCTTCTAAGATTTCTTTGCTTGAAAAAATAAAGCCACTGGGAAACCCAGCAAGGAAAAAATTGTGTCAGCTAAAACAAATTTAAAAGAATGAGTGAAGGAAACTTTCTAGATGTTGCAAAGTGCTATCATTAAAATTGATTTCTTTTAACCAGAAAATGAGAGAAATAGTTGCACATAAGTCTATGATATTTTTTGGTGCACAGGGAGAGACCTTTAAGGAAATGTTTCAGGCCTAAAAAAATTATTGCAGTCAGGCTTTGGACCTCTGAGAAGTGGATTTAATGAAACTGCTGACACTACCTGAGCTATAGTTGAATAAATTGCTTCTGTCCTGGTGTAATGAATAACCTCAGCATCAGGGAGCTTCCCTTTCATACAAAAAGGGGGAAAAAAGGGCAGATTTCCTATTTTTAAACTTCCTTTCATCTATTCATCTTCCTTTCTTTTTCTTTATGCAAGGTATCTGCATACCTTAATGTCCTATCATTCAGGAGTTGTGCAAAAGTCCTGTGACATTATACCTCCATGGTAGTACAATGCATAAGACCTGTCTGGTTATTATCTATGCCACCCAACAGCTTAAAGCACTGCTCTCTTCCCAGACTTCCAGCACACAGCCATTATCTCAGGCTCACGTGCCTTACCTATCTCACATTCACAAAATATATCCAGTAGAATGAGAACAGTCAAAAGAAAGAGCAAATTGGTCTGTTTTCTTCTTAACCACTTGAGTGTCATTCTGTAAGGATCTGAAAAAAGCGTATCACCTAATGGCTGGATTGAGTTGACTGTGTGTAATATAATTAAGGTTTGGAAAACAAGCATTAACACTTCTATCAGATAACAGGTTTTCTATCAGATAAGAGGGATTTTTTTAATTCTGGTTTTATAACATGGTCATAAAACACCCTTACAGAAGGAAACTGACATATGGTAACTTCCTTACAGGGCCTCTGAGCTTAACTAGTGACTTTCTCTTTAAAAAAGCTATTACAAAAAGCCTTACAGGAGAAATTTGAATAATTAGTACAACAAGGTTAATTTAAAGAAAAATAAGAAGTCAGCATATAGTAAATCCTGATAGAAAAAAATTGCAATATCCCCTCTGTAGCAATGTGAAAGCAACTATTACATTAGCAATCAGCAACATTCCAGCCATCCATATCAGTGAATAGTTTCCACTGACATTGGTGAAATTTCAGTCATGTCTATGGGAAAATTACTTTTAAGGGCCAAAATAGGATCCAGCAATGCCACTTGAAGTGTTTTTATCTTGCCATCTGTTTTAATATGTGCTGGATTTCGCTTGGGTAGAGTTAATTTACTTCATGGTATCTGGTATGGGGTTGTAGTTTTTATTTGGACTTTGTCTGGAAGACTAATCCATGATGTCAGAGGCTTTTGTCCAAAAAGGAGACAGAGTCCTGTAATTTTTTTCAAATAAAGGGAGAGGCCTTGTGGCATCTGAAAATAATGTTGATAATGCAGGGATGTTTTTGTTATTGCTGAGCAGCACTTGCACAGAGTCAAGGACTTCTCTGTTTCTCATACCAGCCTACCTGCCAGGACATTGAGGATGCACCAGGAGTTGGGAGGGAACACAGCTGGAACAGCTGACCCCCACTGGATCAAAGGGATGTTCCATGACATATGACATCAGGGTCAGCATAAAAGGCTGGGGATGAAGGAAGAGGGAAAGGAGGAACATTCAGAGTGATGGTGTTTGTCTTCCCAAGACTCAATTATGCGTGATAGAGCCCTGTTCTCCTGGAGCTGGCTGAACACCTGCCTGCCCATGGGAAGAGGTGAATGGATTCTTTTTTTTTTTTTGCTTTGCTTGCACAACTTTTTCTTGACCTCTTAAACTGCCTTTATTTACCACTTTTATTCTTTCAATTTTCTGCCCCATCCCACTGGAGTGGAGTGTGTGGCAGGGCTTAACCACAACAATGGATCTAGCACTGGATGTGGTGTTTAGCCACATTAACACAATTGTTGAAATAATGGGATTTACTTACGAAACATTCTCTACTCAAAAGCATTCTGAGATTTCTTCTTACCCACACAGAGGAGAGTAATGCAAATCAAGGTATGCATAGTACATACAGGCAGAATATTAGTTTAAGTGGAGAACAATCAAATGAGTTCCAAAGTTATTTTACAGTCTGTCCCAAGAGACATTAGTGATATGGTTTTACATTGTATTTGAGAGTACCAGAGACTCACAATTATTCTTTATGAAATTATGGCTAAAGCTGGATATACTCAATGAATAAATTCCTATGAGATCTCAGCTGTCTAGGATTAAGTTCATGTGGGAACAGTTATCATTTTTTTCCCAACAGTCCCAACAGGTTGATCTGGAGGAATACAAAGTCAGAGAAAATAAGCAAACATCTTCTTTTTCCTTTTTGCTATAGGACCTATATATGGTCGCAGTGTCCAGCTAAAGCAGACTTACCTCACTATAGTCTTTGTATCATTGACCTTGTCAAAGGCTAAAACTGAAAAAGCCAAAGGCATTTTTTCATGACTTTGATATTAACCTAAAATATACATTTTGGGGGCTGTTATGACTGGGACGTTACTGGCAAGGCACCCTTTCTGGTCTTTCACATTCACAGCTGATATGGAGTGCTTTGCTTCCATGCTTTTCCCATTGGGGTTTTTATTCTGCCTCTGTAATGCAGAACCCTTCCTGAAGTGTGACACTCTACAAGAAAAAAAAAAATATTCACATAGGCATAATTTAATTTAATTTTATTTAACAAATTACCAGATTTGTATTTTAGTTCAGTAAGTCTTGCTCATCTCTTTCTAATGTGCTACACTTGTATGATTGACTAATACTGCTGAACTAAGACAGCAGCAGCAACTTGTGCAATGCCAGATCTCTCTTGCATCATTAATAATGGCCTGTGAAGCAAATGTCATTAAGTTGTGAGGAAAGGAAGCAAAACTGACAAATCCTCATTGACAAACTTCCCTCCATTTCTTCATCAGTCTTTATTAAATAGCAAATTTAATATCAACATCCATGCATAAGACAAGCCACTGAAGTTCTTCACCATGTAAATTAATACTGTCTAAAATTAAAGTTTCCTTTGGGTTTAATTTAAAAATTAGCATTGTAATGCTTGTATGCTATGTTGTGAAGCCTGAATTAATGCTAGATAATGGAAATAATGAGATGGCTGCATGTGTGCAGATGCACTGGAGTTCACACAGTGAAATGTTAATTAAATGTTACCAGTGCTGAGAAATCACAAAATTTATTTCTTCTCTTCTGTCTGCTGTACAATATGAAAAATCATGGAACAGTGATGTAACAGCAGAAGTCAGGGGCTTTCCACGCAGATTGTTCGCTTAGATAAACTGGAACAAAATATTGAGTTTCTTGAAGCAAATGTGTAATTCATTTCCACAGCTGACTGCATTAAAGCAAGACAAGTAGTAAATCCAGGGAAATCTCAGACAGGCATCTATAAGTAACTGCTTCAGAAATCCAAAGCACAACATAGATTTTCCTAGTAAAAGAGTATGCCTGCTTTCTTGAGATCAAGTTCTTGCTATTCAATTCTCTAAGCTCTGTGGTATTACCTTATTTCTGTGAGAGTACACCAAAAAAAACAAAAAAATGAGGTCAAGTAATACTTTAAAAGTCAAGAGTTATATCAGTTTGAAATTATCGGTTACGGTTCTAATTTGACATTTCTAAATTCAGCATTTTACAGACATGTATTAACTAGCTCATTTCCCATTTTATTTCAAAAATAGGTACTGGTATGAAGTGAACAGGAAAAACCCTCACCCTCAAAGTTGACAAAATACATTGTCATTCATTTAAATTCTGCTTTTGAGGATTTTTTCTTGAAAGCATCTTTTTTTTTTTTTTCTTTTTTATACCCATGATTGGTACGAGAAACATTCCCTGCTCTAAGTTACTGTATCTATGCTGGGAAATATGGGTTGAAAGTGGCTGAGCAGGGAAAAGCTAAGTTACAGGAATCCAGGAAGGAAATGTAAATAAGAACCAAAGAGGTGTTCTACTTGATTACAGAATTATTAAAAATTAAAAAACAGTATTAATGTAGAAAAAAAAGCATAATTTTTTTATCAGGATGGTGTCTTCTCCACAAGAGCAGATGAATTTTTCAGCTACCCTTTTCATATGCAAGCAATTATCTTCCCCTGGAATTAAACCTGCATGCACAAGAAAATCTGCCTTTCTGGAATATCTGTGTTTGCAATATGATTTGAAGTCACTGTCTATGCTATTTCTTTAACAGACTGTCTGGAGCTTCTGAGGAAATGAGTAACTCACACTTTCTAAGCATGGAGACGTAAGTTTGTAGCTTCTGCAATGCTCAATAGTCTTTGTTGCAGAAGTCTTTGTCTAGGCTTTCTCTTATTGACTAGAACAAACAAAGGAATTGGATGCTACATTGAAAATGCACATAAATACCTGCCTTTCTACTTAAACCTCCCAGTGACCACAAGTACGTGCAGGACAAGATGTTTTTCTTCCAAAAGGCTTTGAAACATTAGTAGAAGAGGAGCCACCTACAAGTCACAGAACTTCAATATTGATACTTCATGCTTAAATTGGCCAGAGTTCCAACTCTAGAGAGTATTAGTGTTTCCAAAAGTAAAAAACACTGGACTGATCACAATGCTCTGCTGGGAACAAAGCAGCCAATCATTCTTCCTCACAAATTTTGATATTCAAGACATCTCCTCCTTGCAGAACTAAGAAAATTAACAAGTAAAAGGTCTTCTCTAATCCAGTTGATGATAGTATGGGAAGTCTAAAATTGTCTTAGTAATGAGCACATTGTAGGCACACCTTAAGATAGTTATTCAGCAAAACTGTAAGTGAATGGAGAAGAGATATACCAGCCCAAGTAAAGTGATGAAGATGTGTACCTTATCCCCCATTTTTACTGAGTTGGAACCTGAGGGGAGGTCTGAGGGTTTTTGATTGTGTACTTGGAACTATTTGCATAAAATAATGATAAGCTTTGAATGATCACAAAATGACATACTGTGAAGAACAAGGTCCAGGAAGAGCTCTGTATATCTACCAGAAAGCAGCTTTGATCAAAAGTTGCAAATGAAAATACTTGAACATTATCTTCATTTTTAAGGCCAGTAACACAAGTGAACATAAACCCAAAAAATTTATTATTCTGCATACAATCAAGAAACCAAATCAGCAAATGCATAGTTTATAGCTTTGTGTATGGAATATTGCTATTTACAAAAGTATACACTAGACTTAGTGGTTATCATAGTGTTTCATATTTTGAGAAGAAATATGGAAAACAGTGAGCTAATTTACAAAGTGAACTATAAACTCTATGTAACTGTGTTCTTCAGTGCCAGGAAGGAATAAAAACTTGTGAATAAAATATGTTTCTCTTAATTTGATAAGAGAAAATGTAGTTTTCTCAGCCACATGTAAACTTGGCTTCCCTCTCTGTCCTTTCCAGAATGAAGATATTTCTGATTTATGTTAAACCAGAACAGAGAGCTCTGTCTTGTGGAAAAATTGGACAGGAAATTTTTTAAATCTCCTCATTTAATTCCTTATGCCAGTTTATCTCTTGAAGGTGTTTCCATTCACCATTAACACATTTCCTTTCTTTTTGAGAGAGTGCTCTGTCCAGAGATCTACAGGCACTCCCATCAAGGGGAATGTGTCCCATCAGGGATAGAGTCTTATGTGAAACAGTTAACTTATCCACAGTTCCTCATGAGAATTGCATTTCACTTCTTTAAAATCATTCTTTTTATTCCTTTTTATTTTTTGATCCCAAACCAATGTTCTTTTCAATTTTCTTCTTCATGCCTCTTCAGCTCATATATATTTTGTCACTTAATGGACCTGGTCCTGATGCACAATGAAAGCAATCCACTTTTGGAAAAAAACAAACCATACTAGGGCTTATGCAACACAGCTTCTGTTGGTTTTGAACAAACTTGCCAGATTTAGTAGGAGGTGAGCTATTACAAAGCATTAGCAAAGTGCTGCCTGGTAAGGGGCCAGTGTTAGCTGCCCTGAGCTCTATTTTATTGCAGGTAGTTTCAGGGTTACTCAGGTACAACTACAAGAACAGCAGTCATCAAACCCTTGTCTGCACTGAAGTTCTTTTATGCTGCTTTGACACCACTGGATTGTCATACTATAGTTATAACTGTAATTTACTCCTGCTTTATATGTTTTTGTGGTGCTGGTGCTCTGAGAAGCCTTGGTATGAACAAGGATCAGTGAGAATTTGATTCCACTTTTGAAATTATTTCTTTTCTGCCTAGCCTCCCCCTGGTAAGCCCTCATCTTTCTCTTTGGCTGACCTTCTTTAAAAAAGGCATGTGACCATTGCACTGATCAGCACCTAGGAGACATTTTATGTGATGGATTTGTTTCTGAAAAGCTTGCAATCAACATATAAGCAATTAGAGGCCACTTTATTTCCTGGCAGTATTAAGGGCTCCTGCTGTTTAGTTTAGTACTGGCAGATGCAAATAAGGCTTTGAAAGGATCACTGTAAGTCATTCAGACTGATGTAGTCCTTTCATTCCTCACAATGCAGTCAAATCCACATGAAAATCTGTCTCACATGATACCGGTAGTCAGCCAAAGCTCTGTCCTTGGATTTCTTCATTTACTGTAGAAATCACATACTATTTAACAGAAAGAAAAAGAAAAGAAAATGCAAAGCAGTATCCTTGGAGCCCAAATGACGGGAGAGTTGTGTTAACATGATGCAGTAGTTTTAATTATTCTGAGCTTGCACCTTTAGAGCTAGCCATTTCTCAGCCTAATTAACCTGTCTTATTGTACAGCCCATGTAAGGCGCAAGGCAATTAACATTTGTATAATAAATAAACAATTAAGAAATGTTTTTCATTCTGGGTACAATTTTTGTTATTCAAACTGCATTGTAGTTTCCGCCTACAAGGAATTTGCTTTTTTAAACACTTCACATTTCATTACCAAGTGTCTCTTGCCTCTCTTACACCCAGGAGTGCATCATATATAAAATGAAACTATAAAAGAGTGCCATTTCACAGATGCAACAAGCAAACAACAAAAATCACAGGCAACCATAATCCTTTAAAAACTTGTGTCACAATGTATTGTTTAATATATGTTTAATATATTGTTTAGTATAAAATCTTTAAAGAAACGGTGAGAATGTTTCCTAGTTTTGTTCTAGAATTTATTGTAACTGAGAAGAAACACTTGCCCAGATTTGCAAGTTAAGTTTACCCAATGCCTTTACTACCTAATATTTGCTAGTTCTCTGAAGCACTGCCATTTAGACATTTGGCATACCTTCTCCTTATTATTTTTTCTGATAGCATTACTAGTTTTATATCCTTCCATTCATGAGTGAATTTTGTTAGGTATAGGTACAAATTTTGTGGACAAGGATTAGAATTCTTTACCAGTCACGGTCTTGGGTCATTTTTTATAGGTCTGATAATTATCATCACTTTGATTAGCACCATAATTCCTTAATGGATAACTATAAAATAATTCTAATTTATAGGTCCCATAGGTTATCATTATTACACAAGAATGTCATAGTAGAATGTGCCTCATGGAATCATTCAGGCCGTTAATGGAACTAGTTAATCACATCTATTAATGTCATTTGCTTGTTAATGAGTAGTCAATAATCAGTTAGTGATATCTATTCAGGAAGTTTATGGCACTAGTTTCATAATGAGGTCCCAGTAGGTAAGTTCTTGTGCAAGTAGAACCACTGAGGTCAGTGATGTCCTTCACAGGCAGGAGGGTTACTGCATTATATTATTGCACATCATTGTAGCGTTACACTACAAACCCACAGAAGAAATAAAAGGAAGGAAAGATTTAAAGATTCATAGATATTCAAAATATGGAACTGTCCAAGGATAAAATTGACTTAGAACTACCTTTAGGTATATGATTCCAATATATATGTAACAACTAAAAAGAAATTAAGTATGAAATGTGTGCCTTGTAATTATTGCAGTATATCCAAGCAGATGAATTACATTTCAGCTTCTGGTACTTTTTGGTTATGATATTGAAATCACGAGTGCCTGTAATATCAAGTCATCTTTACCCAATATATTAAAAAGCCTTCACAAATCTCGCAAATTCTATAGTTATCTATTAAAAGTGTATATTAAAATTCTCTCTCAAATAATGAATGCAGTTTCCACAACTTATGCAGCATGAAAAGTTCAAGGATTATGCTAGCAAAAAAATCAGGACACAAAAATTTCTAGGAAAGATGTTCATTCAGGTAAAAAATGTCTTAGGTGTAAATAATAAGTGTGAAGGAAAAAGCAAAAGTTGTCAGCAGATGTAACATGCTTCCTAGGTTAACACCATCTTGTAAAAAAAGGCCTTACAGATTCCTATTGACAAAATGTACACATACACAGTCAATAAAATAAAATAAGTGAACGTCTTAGCATATCTGTCCCCCAGAGAAAAATCTTATTTCTTTTTACGGAAGTTATATGATATGAGAATAGTTTGAGCAATAAAGTGGCAAAAGTCCCAGTGGAGAGGTGATATTTTCTGTGAGAAACTGCCAGTGGAAATCATACCCATTACAGATTGCCCTGTATGTTTATTCTCCATGAGCTGTATATATCCTGGAAAAGGCTGGCATTTTCAATTTAAATTGTCAATGCGTGAATTTCATCTCATGCAAATTTGAAAACCTATATCATAACCATTATTCAAATCCCTATTAACTAGCAGTTTTCATTGCTTCCTAAGTGCTTTCCCACACTTCTTTGTAAGTTAGAAAACAATAAGAATGGTTCCCATCTGTTCTTGTATGATTTTTACTTCCAGACCATTTTAACTCACTCACTGTTTCTGACAAAAGGAATGGAGTACATTCACAAACATCTGAAAATTCCTCTTAGGCGACATATCCTGGAGTCTGAAGTCCATTTTGTAAAAATGAGTGTTTGTGGGAAAGCAGATGGAAACAGGGCAGTACCTCTACTCTCTACAGCAATTCAGCAGGTGCCACACAATAGTATGATTGTGAGAACAACAAAGTCATGTTCAGCAGGTTGAGGAAATAGTCTTCAATAAGTGCTAATGATATTTAATCCAGTAGATAACAGGCTGTTGGACCTTAGATAACAAAATGATTCATTCATAAAATGAAGACTGCAGCTACATAGCAGAACTAACAATTTCAAAGATTGGTATGTCTGAAAATTTTTCCCCTGTTCATTACTTTAGGTAAAAAAATAGTCTATTTTATCCCCAACTATGAAACAGAAATAAGCAAGATTTTTTTTTTAAAAAAAGTGACCCCTGTTCTATCATATATAACAGTAAGTACCATGCTGTGAGCACACACAGTTCAGTTACATTAATTTCTTTTGCTTCCGACTGATCCTGTGAGTAAGAAATGACGAAATGGTATTCCATCTGATTAAGCAGTTACTCTTTATTTTCTTTCCCTTTATTGTCAGATATTTCAGGCCTAAGCTACTTTATCAGTTTCCAAAACAAAGAATAAAGAATGGTTGCATTAACATTAGCAACCCACAAATAAGTTTGTCTTAGAAAATTCTAATTTTGTGCTGCAGGCCTACTCTAATTTTCTACCCATCTTCTTGTATTCTGAAACACAGACAGGCTTGGGGCAGAGACCTTGTTCCAGCAGTAAACCACATTCAGTGATGAACCTTTCCTAATACCCAGTTACCCAGTTCAAAATGTAGGTGACCAGATGACATGGTGATTTGACTTTTAACCCCTATCCTATGTTCTTTGAAATCAGTAGATTAGCCTATTTGTCTGGAATTTGATTTACAGACAATACTAGATTTATTTTCAGTAATGGTGTGAGAAAAAATTTTACTGTTAACCCTTAAATAATTTCTCAAGAATTTCTTATCACCTTTGAGCACAAACTGCATATTAGATTATTTGCACTTTACCCCAGCCCTGTTCAAACAACCTTATGGAAGTTCAGGATTTTTTCTCCCAGCTAAAAGTAGCTTGTTCCAAAAAAACATGATGGTGCCCATGAAATACATAGCACTACCTTCTGTAGAAGTGTGATCATGAAAACAAATGTTAAGGATGTTAAAATATCCAGTATTGTCAATTTGTCTATAAAATATATTAATTTAAAATCTTAGTGTTTTTCCACAGGAAATTATTGTGTACAGGTTGCTGCTTACTAAAATAATGGGGAATTAGAATGAATCAGACAATGGACACATCAGATAATCAGGCATCTAAAAGATGTGAGAAGACTCCAAAGTCTCCAGGTGGCTTTTGACAGAGGGAGCTTTGATCAGGAGGATTCATGAGTATCTTCCATGTAAGGTCTAATTCTACTCTAAAACTAGTGTAAATACAGTGCACCCAAAGTCCAGATGCAGAGAAACTGGAAAGAAATTCACAAATCTGTAGTTATCAGGTGTCAAGTCTTTAGGAAAGTAGCATCTTTTGGATCCAGCTGCTGTCAGAAATAGTTTGTCAGTGTAGAGCAGCACAAGACTTAGGAAAGCGACCAGCTCTATATTTGCATTATTCACAAGTCACTCCATTATTTCTGCATCCAAACCATGGGCATGACCTTTGCACAACCTGACTGAATCTTTGACAGATGATGAAAAGTTGTCAGTGTTTCTGTTCACTTTCAAGCTGTTTTGTACTTTAGTTTGACATTTTGAATATTTGATTTCTTAAACTGAGACAGAACAGTCTAATTTTTCCATTTTTAAAATATCTTTTAAGTTTTTATCAACAAAGTCTATTTGACAGTATGAAGAAAATGCAGTAAACATGGTATATTATTTTATTTCAGGATTTAATAATTCCTAATTTATATAGTTGAGATTTTCAAAAGAACTACAGTGAGGCATAACTCTCAATTAATTTGAAATGCTTGCTTACTTACAATGTCCTGGAAATCCTACTCTTAATATCTTCCAGTAGAGAAACTGATTAGCTTTCCAATGAATTCCAGGCTGTTTTCTGAAATCTCTTTCTGATATATATTTTGGTAGTATATTACTGTGTCCCTCTCTTCATTTAAGTCAGGAACTAGTGCTTTTTTCAAAAAAACTGTCTTAGTTACAGAGGGGAATAAACTCGGAAAGAATTTAGTCTAGAAGCAATTTTCCAGGTGTACTTCTAGAGTATATTTCATCCTAGACAGGTAACTACAGGTAAAATCAAATTGTGAATGAAAAGCTAGATCTAGACACACTGCAGACTTTGAAATTACACAGGAAGTGTAATTGAGTCTCGGCTGTGAATAATAAGAAGTTTAGTAGCAATCTTAACATAGCCCATCAACTAAAAGCAATGCTTTATTGTTTTGCATTTTCATCAGTGATGCCATTCAATGAAAAATGGTAGGCAAGTTTCGAAAAGGGTTTTGCCCTCAGAATATACATTTTCAGAATGTGTTGTATTGTGTTGTTAATTTGCTCCCCATGTTGTTATGTTAATGGTTTGTTCCCCTCTCCCCTTTGTTTCTGTTATTAGTTTAACCCAAGCTGTACCCTCCTACCCCAATTGTCAATCCACCCTTGTACCTGCCTTTTGTTCTTGAATGTTCCCTGTTCCTCCCCTCTGGGTCCTGTCTGTCACTCAGCTACTCCTCCCAGCTTCTAGAAAGTTCAGGGAGGAAAGTCAAGTGATAGGGCAGAGACAGAGGAAGTTCCGCCCTGAAACTTCCAAATTGATTCTTCCCAATGTCCCTCTGATCCCTTCACACTCCCCCCTTGTTTCCCATTGGTTTTAGATCTGTCTCCTCCCCTGGTTCCTCCACCAAATTTAAGTTGCTGTCATCCCTACTTTGCCGACTCTCTTGGATCAGATTGCCTGCGGTCAGAGATCGCTGTGGGGACTCAATAAACTTTGGGTTTTGCCTTTCAAGAGAGCCTGACTCCTGTCTCCTCTATTGTTGCTGTGGTCTCTTCCATCCAGCCACTCCTCTGATTCCCAGGATTTGGAGGGGTGTCCCCCCGCAGGTCGACAGTGTCAAGCTGGCCCAGGTGGGTGGAGGGGTAACTCCAAAAGGGACACTCTGACAAGAATGGGATGCATTTCACTGGCAGCTACAGAAGAATCCTTACAACTGGAAATGTGTTCACATTTCTCTTGAGTTGTGCACACAGGTGGTCTCAGAGGATGCTGCACTGCTTAGCCAACTGTCTTGGAGATCCCACAGTCTAGTCCCAAAGCAGAGTGAGGAATCTAGCTCTCACACATGCTGGGATCTGCAGCAGCCTATGGAGTGAAAACAGTCTTTTCTCACTGCTGAGCTGAATGTAGCTCCCCTCCATACCTCAGTATTTTGTATAGAGGCTTGTTTCAGCTCCAGTCAGGTGTAGGATATGAGTGTTAAATATCAAGGATTTGATAGACCGTGTCTCTGAAACTTCATCCAACCTGGAACTCTAGGAGTTGGATGACCAGGGACTGAGAGTGGCTTGGCCCTGGTCGACAGCAAAGTAAACGTCATTCTAAGTCTGTGGGAAATGTGATTCTAAGAAGGGAAACATCCGGATAGTTTATGGAAAGAAGAATTGGGCAAATGGTTATGGTAATGTAGTAGCACCAAACAATGTAATGTTCTTAGTTCTTGTTAAAGATTGGTGAGCAGCCTTTTACATATAAAGTAACATAATTGTTCATCGGCTTACTGCCCTCCAGCAGCATGGTAACAAAGTCTATATATTGTTGTGTTTACCCCATTACAGGGTCTTTGGAGATTGTTCTATATGGTGTACTGCTTATCTTTTTGTTAGCACTTAGTTAAAATTGTTTTTTGGGCAACCTCTGTTGATCCTGCTTCTTTCCCCAGCAGCACAGAACTGCCGTGTCAAGTTTGGCCACTTCCAAGTAGCAGAAAAGCTTGAAAGCATTTCCGGATTGGTCTCAATATAATCTCAAAAAATCTTCAGTGCAAAAGTTTATATCTTAATTACAAACCTGCCTTTTCTACCTCTTCGAGGTGAGATGAAGTGTCTCCAAAGCTCTGTCTGAAGGACTGCCTGTACTGCTAGAAGTTCTAAAATTGCCATGGACAGATTAGTTTGCTTTTTTAAATGGTCCATGCTCAGCAGATGCATTTATGCAGGCTTCAGGACAGAACTCAATTTTACCTAGCAAGATAATAGATACCTCAGACGAAAAATCAATCTCATGCCTAGTTTCTTCAACTTCAGGGTTGAAGATATCCCAGATCATTTGGATTTACTTAACCTAAATTTATGAATTATGAGATTATTGTAGGTTACCATTTTATGAAATATGACACACCACTGTATGACTGAGTGCAAAAGTATCCGTGGTGATATCCAGGTTATTACTTCCTTCTGAATGTGGGCTGGATTAAATGGTCTGTTTTCCCAGATTTTCTTATGTGGAATGGTATCTGTAAATCCTCACTAGCATTTAGATCACATGGCATATGAAGCATCATTATCTACATGTTATTCTCCCTATAGGAAATGACTGATTTAATAGAACTAAAAACTAAACTGAATTTGTGCAGAGCATTGAAAGATTTCTTATATTCTTTGCCATCACAGCCACCATGCAGTGTTATTAGGATGACTTCTCTTTTTCTCTCCTTTTAGTTCAGTGGTGCATAATCTAGGTTTTCAGCCGATGTCATGCTTTGGAGTTAATTGTCACTGCTTTTCACGGATTTTGAACTGGGAACTTAGTTACTAAAACAAAGTGGTTATTTTTTTACCAAGGTAGTGGAAAAATCAGCCCTCTTTTTTGCTGAAAACATTTATAAAAGACATTATTCCCAAAAATAATGACAACACTATATAGATATAGTTGTCATCAAACAAAGGATATAGGTTTATCTGGTATATAAAGCTAGAGTGAAAGTCAGCTCTAAATAAACTGTTTGATTTGAAGAATAATTCAGTGACTTGTTCAGTCACAACATAGTGATGTTTTGATGATACATTCAGTTGTTGTACTATGGCACTTTTTTTGTGTACATGATACTGTTCTGCCTAAATTCTATTGCAAAAGAATTTTAACTTAATGAGCAGACATAAAATTTCCACCAGTTAAATGGCAGCGAGGAAGAATTTTCTTACTCTTGTTACTGATACTTGTTTGACTTATATTATAAATAATACTTTTATTTTTTTTCCAACCCTGAACACTAAAAGGAAACAGTTAAAGACATCGAGGTCGTTTTTACCCTTCTCTAAGTTACACATAACTGTATCCTCATTTATGAATTATTAATAGACAAATAAAGACAATGAATTATGAAGATCTAGGAAACTGGGAGGGGCTCAAGAAAGAAAAAAATGCTAGCTATAGATTGTTGGACATTAGTAAGACAAGGTAATACGGTCTAGGTATCTTGGGGGATAGAGTATGAATTTTATGATTAAGGAATTGTAATGATTTAAAATTCACATAAGAGCACTAATCTCTGCATGCAGAGTTTGCTTCAGAAAGATAAAAATTCATCATTTAAAGACTAAAAAAGTAAAATGACACTCCAGAGATTTAAGACATAACAGTGGCTATAAAATGCAGAGGCAGGCATTCTAATAATTAATCAATTACAATTCAAATATGATGAAAAATAAGATTTACCTCTTAAAATCTTTTGGCATTGTTTTTGGATTTTATTTTTTACCAGGGATACACTTTGCAGAATGGGTCAGTCTAATTGGAGAAGAAGACCAAATGATCTAAATTCTAAAAAATTACAACAAATGTTATTTGAGTAAGAAATTAGGTGATAATGGATGTAGACTGACAGAACAAGAAAGTATTTTTTGAAAAAAGGGAAGTCAACTCTAGAAAAGTATTGAAATGCATATCAAGAGCTCTAACAGCACTTCTTACACGATAAAATTTTAAAAATTCACAGTTAGATTTTATGAACTCCTGTACACAATTTGGTATTCATACAGAGTGCTGGACTCTTGATAGATAATATACAACAAATATCACAAGCAATATTATCTGATAGAGATGTCAAGATCATAACGCCTTTCATGATAGTAAAGAGCAGCTCAGCGGGATGACAACCATCAGTTGAATGACTGAGTTTAAATTTTACTGAGGACATTACCATGGTGTTTTCTTCCTGCCCCTAACATTAAAAAGAAAGGAAATCCTCGAAAGGGAGCAGGAATTTAAAGTTTTTTTCATTAGAAACTTTTGGAGTAACTGGAGCCTGTACAATGTGAAACTGCTGTAGATTCAAGGTGGAGCCAGTTCTTGAACTTAGGATATGGAACTGAGAAGAGATATGGCTGATTGAAATTATTCATGATGAAAACTTGAAAGTATTCTGTGTGTCTTTACACAAATAAAGCCTAGGTTAAACATTAAAAAGAAAATAACCGAAATAAAATTATGTCAGAGAATGACATGTAAAGTAAGGAGCAAGATGAGGACCAAATGAGTACTCAACTCTCTATAAACGAGACTGAAAAGAAAAAGCTGCATAATCTGAATAACTTGAATTGAGTGACAATATCAATTCAACTAACATTCCATAAGATTGTTAGATCAAAAATAACATGTGACACATTGGGATTTCACTTGTTTTTACATAATAATATCAAGACCCAGGAAAGATGTGATGTTGAATCACTTGTTTATGTTTTATCATCTATATGGATGTTTAGTCCATGGCCTATGTCTGTTTCTTGCAGGATGGCATGTCCAATGTAATCACTTTGACTTTATGAAAACATTAATCACTAAACTGGGAAGAGCAGGGAGAAAGGAATTAAGTGGCAAGAAAATTGTTGCTAAAGGACACTGCTCTAACACTCTGGTCTGTGAAGAAAATGAAAAGAAAAAGTTTAGAACCAAGGAACTTATTAGAAGCCATGACCAGATGCTGCTATTTTGCATCTAGAACTAAGATGCTAGTACATAAGCTTCAGATAATTATGAGGCACACAAAATAATTTTTCATGTAAATATTTTAAAACAATGAATTCTTAAATGGAGAGCAATTAAAATATATGCCTGAAGGAATCTGGAATTTCTCTATTGTAGAAAATGTTATAGTGTGACTCTGATCTGGCAAGAAATAGAACAATTTCTACTAACAATTCATTTTGGGGAAAATATATTTTAAGTAACCATATATTACATTTTTATGTAAAATAAAATTTCATCACTGACTTCCATATTTTAATTTTTTTATTACTATCTGCTATAAATTTTGAAACAGCCTTTTAATAGAAATATAGCAATATTATTTTATGATGTTTGGAACTCCTGATTGTATATTTGTCTGATTTTCTTAACAAAAATATGCCAAAATTGACAGTTTACTGCAAAGTGGTAATTATGTGAAGATACAACTTCTATTTTGGAAGAAAAATAATCTCTAGTAAACTGCCTTCACTTGTCTCCCTGTGATTTATTGTGAATAGATGGAAGTTTTTCAAATCTGTCATGGTGATTTTATACTTCTTTTCCTTAACATTTTTTTATGAGGTAGAAATCTGCTGTGTTTTGGGAAAACAATATTGACTGAACAGCAGAAGTGAAGATACTGCAAAACAAATCTGAGTTTGGAGTTTCCCCTCTTTGCCTAAATAATGGAAAATAATCACTTGGAAAACTTGTCTTTCTCTTTCTCACTCATAAGTGCCTACACACTGTAGGCAAAGCAACTTTTTTGTTTTACAGCTTTAACAGACAAAAATCAGAAACAAAACTTAAATGATTAAATAAGAGAAATATTAAAAATTCAATTATTTTGTATTTGAACTGTCTAAATGTTCAGAATTAATCTCTCATTTATTTAAGTGAATGGTAAAATGCAACAATACAAAAGTAGATTATTTCTTTCTATTTTATTGTTCTTGGTGTAAAGCCATTCTGAACACACTGTGAAAAACTTAAACTGAAAGCCAGTTCCAGCACCACTGTCCAAGAGAGAAAGTATTTCATTGACATTCATGCAGAACACTGTGCAATAACATATATTAATTACCAATCAGATTAAGCATTGTGTGGATGGATTTCCAAGGCCATGCCTACACTATCAAGTGGGGTGCCATAGCAGGAGCTAATCTAGAGACTGAAAGAGCTGGTGAGGAGAAACAGTTACCCAGTTGCCCATGATTTTCCAGATTTTACACTGGCTCTCTTCCTGGTCACCAGGACTAAAGGCCCAATTTAAGTTCAGACTCACTGTGCACACCCCAGGGAGAGGTGTTGGTTCAGCCTTATCTGCTCCTGCACTCCTGGAAGCCTCCACGATGCACAGCAAATTCTAGCACAGAGATTCAGTCTCTTAATAGATCTGCATTTCATTTTGTGTAGGGTAGAACTGTAGCTTCAGGGCCTCTTACAGCTATGTTAAATGACAGTCAGTGGTTAAATCCCTGAGGTCTGGCAGCTCAACTTGTGTCATTGCAATAATTCTATTTTAATGCAGTTTCATCTGTTTTTGCATTGTGCATGTGTGTACGTTTGCATGAGCTAATTATAAGGCAAAGCTAATGATAAGGCTAAGTTTTAGAAACAGTGTTTAGATTTGTCTGTTACATTATTTAAATTATTATCTGCTCTCAGAATTACCAGTGTCAAGGGAAGAGAAACAGAAGATTGTCTCTCCTTACCTCCCTCCCATTACTACGTACTATGTTCCCTAATATCAGCTAATTTCCAAATGAGTGATTTCTCACTGTGATTGCATGAAATTTATGAATCTTCTCATGTAGCTTATTTCTATATTAATTAAATTTAACACATTTGTGGTGTTCCCACCCTATGTCCTGCTTTTTTTTACTCCTTTTTCTTTCCCCAAAGTAGGTAAGACCCTCTCTGCTCCCACACCTCAACCCTCTGTTTGTGACTCTGCTTTTGACTACCAGCATTTTATTATAGCATGGTGATAAACCAGTGTCATGGTTTCATTTTGTGTTCCTGGGGCTGAGCCACCTGCTTGGATTGCTGTCTCACGAGGACAGTATAATAACCTTTGTTTGTATTGTTTGTGACTTTACCAACAATTCATGCCTAAGGCTTTTAGTGTGTCTGTAACAAAATGACTCCTGAATATCTAGGTATGGAAAGATGGATGTGTAGGCAGTTAAAATACAGCTAGTGACAGAGACAGATAAATTTTTGATGAGTGCTATGTAAGAAAACAGTTCCTCTCTGATGCTAAGTTAAACTTTACACTTTCTGGTCACTTTTCTTTCAATAATTTAAAAAAAGTCCTTTTTAATAACCCATGTTTCTACAGTTAAAATAAAGTTCCTAGTAGAAGAAATTGAAGCAAATAGTCATTACTTATAACATGTTGAAAGGAACAAGTCTTAAAAACTCAGAACCATAAAAACATTCCTTACCAACAGTTACATTCCTCAAAGTCAGTCATTCCTTGCAAAAGTCTCTGTTTTGGTTCATTTGCTTTTGTCAGCTTACACAATTCTGTAAAACAGTCCTGAGCAGCTTTGAAGTCGAATTGCTTTTCTTTATTTTTAATATTACATTTCCCACCGAATTTTAGAATAGTTCTGCAGTTTTATGGCTTTTCATAGGTTTGGGGGGTTTTTTGTTTTTTTTTTTTATACTTTGCAAATGGTTCAGTATACTGAAAAGTGAAGATATTATATGCATTGTAGTGTTTCTAAAGTATGTGGTATTTGCTGTCCAAAGCCTTTAGAAATATAAATATTTGTGGAAAGAGGAAAGTCAATGATCCAAAAGCTCAATTGAAATCAATGGGAGACTTTCCATTAAATTCAATGGGCTTTCATCCAAGCTGTTTGTAATTATAGGCTGACATTTTGAAAGCTGCCTAAGGGATCTGGAAGCCTAATACTCACTAAAATTAACTGGGCATCTAGCTGTACTAGGGCACTTTGGAAGTCACTACTACGGTGTATATAAATGAGTGACCTGTTTATGACAGTCAGTTATGTTACACCTCCATGAAGCTATATGCATGTGTCTTATCTTCCATAACAAAGAAATGGTTTCAGATTTTATTGCTTGATAAGGGCCATTTTCCTGCAGAAAAATATTCTATAATTTAAAAAGGGAGATGAATATGAAAAAAAAGGATTATTATCTAATTGAGCAAAGATGATGTATACAATGGCTTTTTTAACCCATTTAAAAATTTTGGTTTAATATTATTGAGAAATATTCTTAAATTTCTGGAATTTATTTGTAAATAAATGGACTATATTAATGTACTGAACCAAAAATTGATTCCATAGATTACCTGATAAGTTATCATTTTTCTTTCTGTTGCAAGGAATCTCTGATATCCTTGTTTATAACTATATAGACATCTTTATCTAAATCTGTCTATATACTGTTTAAGCATCCTAAAAATATCCAGACAGTAGCCTTTAATTTGAAAAAATTGCTTGGTCTGTAATTGACAAATGATAGAAATGCTCTCGTATTTCCTGTGGATGCTGCCATGTTAAACATATGATACCATATTAAAACTATATATATATATATATATATATATTTATATATATCAAGTGAGACACTTCTACAACAGTTGTTTATACACATTATTTAAAATCTAAGTAAATTTATAAACTACGTTGATTTGTTCTAAATGTCTCTTGTTAGAGTAGCATGTGGTTTCATTGTAATATTTCCAAGCAAACCTTTGATTTTAATCTGACCAGTAGTCTCATTCACATGTTTATAGAAAAAAAAAAAAAAAAAAAAAAAAAATGACTGCTAACTATAAGTATTTTTAAGGGATTAGAAATATTAAAAGTTTTTGGAAGCTAGATGTACAAAATCTTAACATTAAGAAACAAAAGGACAATATTGTCATTCTTAGGGGATCTGAATTATGAGATGGATCAACATAAATGTAACACCTCTTTAGGTAAAATACTTACATGCACTTGATATGTAGTTCAGTAGTAAGCTTTATTTTATTTAAATTCATCATGAATCATATAATTATTTCCCAAAATGACCTATTATGGATTATGACTTTATAATGTATTGTTGATATGAAATCATCATAGAGTCAACAGAAGTGTAAAAGGTATTGCTAGCAACAAGAAAACATACAAAGGGGACAGATGCAAGCAGATCAATTATTTAAACTCAAGTAATATTTAATAGAAATCATTTAAAAATTGAATTTGGGATAAAATTAAAGAGTGTGCATAAATAGCTGTTCAGTTAAACTAGTCAGCTGGCTCCTGGAACTGTGAAGTTTCTTCAGGTGCAATTTCATTCCTGTTTCAAACAAAAAGCAGCTTCCTCCTTCACTCCTAGTGGGAGATTTTGTGTATTGCCAAATGAATGATGATAAAATCAGATTCCAAGGGTATGACTAGCTACTGCATTTTTTTCTTAGTATCACGCTATGTTTCCTATAGGGCATTAATTGTTTTCTGCTTTTGAGTTAGCTACTGGTTTGCCTTGTTTTAAGAACTGGTGTCAATTCAAATATAGGTTAAAAGAAAAAGGGAAAGGGAAGCTATTTCTTAACAGCACAAAAGGCCCATTTTGTAGGCAGAAAATGTCTTACAGTAAAAGCAGTACAAAAAGCAGAAAGCACATAATTAAACTGAATTGCAATGAAATGCAATTGCTAATGTGTCTACTGAACTATTTTATGACATTTTTTGTAATCAGAATTCCACTTCTGCTACTCTGTAATTAGTTTCTACAGGTGCAATTTTTTTCAATGTTAATGGGGGTGACTGATGTAAAATGTACATATTCATGGAGATACAACACCAGAACCATTGTAGGTTTCAGCACAGATAATTGTTTAGACCTCTGAAACTCTTTCTGAAATTCCTCTGGAAATGCAACAGATTTGTGAAGCTTCTCAGACTAATGCCTTCAGAGGAAATCATCAGCATGTTTTTCAGTTTTAAGTGAAAATCAGAGCTGAAAATACTAATATCATTCTGAGGACTGATCATGCATTTCATGGTGGCTTCTCCATGCTACACTGTTGTCTGTGATGTCAGCTTCCTATTAATCTACTTTTCAGTTCCTATCCTAATAATCATCTCTAGTTGTCTCAGTTTTTATACATGAAATAGTGTGTTTTTCTCCATATTAAATGGTCATTTATGTCCCATATAATCCCTGTTGCGTCATTGAAAATTGAACTTCAGCACAGACCATTCTTAATCCTTACCCCCTCTTCCCTAGACACTGTTTTCACTTCATCTGAATTCTCCTGTATTTATAGAAGTATCATTATGTTTAATTAAAAAAAAAACAAAACACAGAAAACTAGATCACTTTGATTTTAGCGCATTCTTCCTTATCCTAAAAGTACTAAGTTTTAAATGATAATTTTCTAATCAGGTCCATTTTCAATTCCTTTACACTTTCCACTCATCTTTGGTTATTCCCATTCATTTTTAATTTATTTATACATTCACTTATTTTTATTTTGCTTTGGTCCTTTTGGTCCTTATGTTTTCTTTCCTTATGGTTTGTCATTTAGGGGTGTTTTTTGACATTTTTTAAGTATTAAGGTTCCTTCTACAGGGAACTGTGAATGAAGAACACAGTTTCACATTTTGCTTAGCTTGACATAAGAGAAGATTATTTTATTGAAGTCTTCACTTTGAATCAGAAGCTTTGAAGACTAGTTTGTGGTTTTCCTTCTATTTAATGTAAAGTGAATTATCTCATGATTTTTCTTCTCAAGGTTATTTTCTACAGCTATGGTTTTTTACAATGTGCCTGTTAGTTACCAAAGTCTGCAATAACCAAGTATGTTTCTTTCTGGTATATAAATTTGTTGGTTATTGAATCCACGACAATGCAAACCTTAATTTCATTTTAGCATTTGTTCTGCAGACTATCTCTGGGAAGTTCAAATTACTCTAAGTCACAGAGTTTCTGGTAGTATTTCCAGATGTCTTTCTATATGCAAACATGAGCTTGTGATTCTATAGTGGACTCCATTAATTTTTTCACCCTTTCCCCTCCAATACATGTAATATTTTCCATCTTTTTAAAAGATCAGCATGACAATTCATATGCAATTCCTGCCTACATCTTTAAAGCTATCACATTCTAAAGTTATGACATTGCTCTCACAGCCTTACTCAACTTTTACTCAATGATTACCAAATTTGGATTTCCACATAACTAATTGCAGTATGCCACCAGGATAGTGTCCCACGCATTTATTAAGAATACTGATATCTATGAATGGAAATACTGAATCATTTTACAGACTACTAATAACTTCACCTAATATAGTAATGGAGCAGTTCAGGAATGCCAGGGCCCTTTCTAAGTTTCAATGTGACAATATATTTTTATTGTCACAGATTGTCCTGCCAATTCTTCAAAGGCTTTACTTGCTGACCCTATCATCTTGCAAAGATTTAGGTTCTCACCTAAGCCCCATTTCTACATCATATCAAGTACAATCTTTATTAATTAAATTCCTGACATATTCCCAATAAAAATCCTACTTTTTATGCTCTTTTTACATTATAGAATCCTCGTCTCCCAGTGTCTGATCCCTTTGACATTGTTTCTCACTGCAGTTATTCCCTGCAGCTCCTCCTTTGCCAGTTCATGGCTGAAGGTGTTCACACCCTGTTCACTTTATCTACTTGTGCCTCTGGCTTTAAACTATCACAGAGCTACATGTATAAGAAAAATGTTACATAGCCATAAGATGAGCCCCTCAACTCTTTGCCTAACTAATATTCTTTGCAAAAGACGTAAGAAGTCTTTGCTGAGCCTGAATATTTTTTTCCAAGCCTTATAATTTAAAGTGGCAATGAAAGCCAAATTTCAGTTTTCATCCCACATTGTTATCCCCAGCTGCCAAATATCAGTCTGCAACTTTGAATTATATTAACTATTTAAATAACTTCTTTGCTTATTAGATATATATTTGCTTACCTTCCCCCCTCCTTTTTGATTTTCTATCATGAGTGAAACAACATATGTTTTGCCTCATTCTCAGAAGTGACTGGATTGATTTGGCAAAAAAGGCATTCTAACACATATTTTAACAACATCAGAGCAGACACTAAGGAACATTTAAGCCCAAATGTCTACCAATTGGCAAATTGAAAAGTACTAAAATCAGCATTTTACAATGGAAAGTGTCAGGGAACATTAATGAGCATAGCTACCAGCTCAGTTTTGGCCTTCATTGGTTTCTTCAGGACTAGCTAAAAGGAACAAAGTCCCTGGTAGAAGCAGCTAGCTCAGAGGCTTTAGCCTTCACAAATGACACAGCTGGCCCAGCTGTGTTTCTCTCCTGTGTTTTGTGACCTTATTTGTGGGAATCTGGCAGAAGTTTATACAGATTATTATCACTTCAAGCTGTTCTGTCCTGAGGTAGCATCAAACCAAGCTCCAGCCAACAGGTCTACAAGCAGAATTCTTCGAAAAGTATTTGCTTACACCTTTTATATTAGCCCTTTTCCTTCCTTATAAAAATTCAATTTATTCTTACCTTAGGTATGTACATAATATGACTCAGTAGCTGTTATCCAGAGGTCCTCTTTGCATTTAAAACTTCAGTCTATCTCTGCACAAAATATTACCTTTGAAGGATGGGGAGATGGTTGGTTTGTCCTTAAGAAAATTTAATAAATTAGCACATTGCCAACAATTAACGAATTATGTCACAACAGTTTCACACCAGTTTTCTATGTTTAAAAAAATAGCATAATCTTTTGGAAAATATTTGGTAGATAACTTAGCAAGTTGTCTCCAACCCTAATTGGTAAATGTTTTCAACTGGATGATCAAGTAGGTGAACTGTGTGAAAAATTACTGATGAGACTAGGTCATCTGCAGTTGTAAAGCTAGGGAATCATACTACAAGAATAATTTAACAGCAGAGTCAGAAGCAAAACAAAGCATTTGCATCAGTAAGAGAATAGGAAAAAAAAGGAACTAATCACGAATGCATAGATATGTTTATCCACCCATCAGTCACGTAGAGTTTAAGATAAAACGTATAAAATTTATTGCCAAGGGGTTTAAAAGAAAGATTAGGGAGTACAAAGGAATTATTGTCCCAATAGTCTGTGGATCCTAGAATACTTGTAGCAAATGACACAGTATGAATATGGAAGGCATAGGAATTCTCCCCTCTGGAAAAAATTAATTTAATTCCCTGTAGTTGGCAATTAAATATCACAGAACATGTGATATAGACACATATATTATTTGCATTTGATCTATTTGGAACAACTTCAATTTAATTTTTGGAGGAATACAACAGAAATAACAGCCTTCAAGTACCTTTGGGGCTGGAATCTAGATGGAAAAAAAGTATGAATACTTTATCCCAATATGTGACATTTTATTTCATCCAAAATTGCTACAGCTGAAAGAAGTAATGATATTGTGTTTTATACTGTGTTTTAGTACTGATATAATATATGTAACTAAAACTTTACTAACCCCACGTTTTATAAAAGTGATTATCGGTTGATTAAAATTGCGTATTAGAGACCATAACTTTAAATTTGTATTCACATCGTGCAAAATAGTGTAGAATAAAAAAGAGTCATGACAAGTTATATTACCCACCAAATATTGTACTCATTTCACCACATATTACAAAGCAATTGGAAGAGATATAGATGTGGCGTCCTTCCTCACTGGGACAAATTGATGGTGGTCTGAGACGGGGGAAATTCAACGATGTCCAGACATGTCTTCCAGAGTAAGTTGATTCTTAATGATAGGGAGGAGGCTCAGGGTAAATATGGGAACTGTGACTCACTGGCTGCTTTGCCTTGCAAGAAGCAACAAAAGCTTTCCCACACTCTTGTGTTTACCCTAAGCATATAAATTCATGTCTCGACTTGCTTCACTTGCTTATGTGAAGTTCCTATCAAAGTCAGTGGGAATTTTGAACATGTAAGGAATAGCTTACATCTTTAACTACATCAAGTTTTCTGATTAAATATTCCAAACCTCCCTTTCCACTATTCCCAGATATGAACAACAAAATTTCCTTAGTTGAATTATTCTCCTTGTGATGAGGGATTTTACCCTTTATATCACCTATGTGGTCTGTGTTCCTTTCCCTGATCCCATCTACCAGCTGTATGTTTAAACTAACGTAGAGCAGACAGCATAGTTCAGGGCTGTCAGTTCTCAGGCTTTCCCTGTTGCAGTATGTCACTTTTACCATTTTATTTTGGTTAACATAATGAACTTTTCATCTCTTTCACTTAAATGTGAAATGTGTTCAAACAGACAGCATTTTCTTCCCATCCTCACTTCAGCAGAAAAGTATAGTAAACGACCTATCCCTTCCTCATTTCCTGAAATAAATTACTGCTAAAAGAAAGTGTTTCATGTTATCTTTAATCAGGCCAGAATAGGATGAAAACATATTGTCTTTTCTTTCCTTAGATGGTGACACCAAGAGGCTTCCAGAAAGTAGCAGTGGTGACAGTGGTGATAGAAACTGTCCTTAGCAGCAACTCACAGGGAACCCTAGTTAATTTTTGAAAGAAAATTCTGAACTAAAATTAGGTCCCCTTGATTAAAAACAAGCACTAAGAAGTGAGACAACTGCTACATTATTCACATCCCTTTTGACAATCCCAGTCATGGGACTCAATATCCCTCAGGAAAATATTTGTTCTGAAGGCTCCTCTTCTTTGTAAGTTTTATAATATAGCTCGTACTATTATATGTATAAATAATTTTGATGAACCAGAATTTAAAGGTATTCTGCCTGCTATTTTGTGGAATAACAATGAATCTGAGCAAGTGGCAGATTAAAGCAGGTAGGCTAAATTTCCAGGAACACTTCCTCTATCAACTCTACATCCCTTCAGATCTTGCAACACTGCATCCCTCATATCTCCACCTAGAGAAAAGCCTTTCTTCATAAAGAATCCTTGTTCCCCAGCAGAGGAGCCTCTGTTATCTTTGATCAGTAGCAGCAAGGGGCAGGGTACTTCTGCCACATGTTGTCTCAAATACCTACCTTGCTGTGTGGCAATTGTTCTATTAGCCTTGGGCAAAAGCTTCCACCTAGAGAGTGGAAAAACAAGATCTTGTAAAGAGAAGTAAGGAGAGGAAAGGAGGAGCCTCTCCATGGCTGAGAAAGATGTGCGTTCTATTACAAGTCAATGGAATAATTTTATGTGAAGTGGGGTTGCTTGATTTTGGATGGATAATTCACAGACCCCTTAGTTGTTCTTGTAAATCTGTGCATTTACTGTTCAGAAGACTTGGAAATGAAATGAGCTGCTAGTTTTGGCACAATGGTAGAATATATGTATAAGCAGAGCAATCTTATCATCAACAAGTCCTTAAAAAGCAAATTTCATTTATGATATTGAAGCACCTTATATGGCATTTTTCCTGTGTTTTTTAGCTGGGATGTAAAATGATGATGTAAAATGAAGATATACTTATTTTTTTTTATTTATTCAAGGAACATTTTGTATTTGACCCATCTTAAAAATGTGAGAAGTGGGACATAAATGGCAAGTAGCTCGTGAAGACCAGTTTTACAGCCTGGAGAACTTTAACCAGAGTGCATGTAGGACAAACAAAAACTTTACATGGAAAGAGTTTAATGATGTTTTGCACTGAGCAGATTTCATTATATCTTTCACTCTTTTCTAGATGTGCATATTTTATGTTGGTTGTACTGCAAATATATATGCATGATCAAATTCAAACAGCCTTAGCTGTTATTTCAATATTTTGAGTGAATTCTGCTGGTAGACTGTTGAGGCTCATCTGCATTACATGTATTTGATTTGTTCTGCACACCAGCAGATGTGTTTTGAAGTAGTTTAAAAAAGTTTCTAACTAAGTATTAGTAGTTATAAGTCCACAGCAAGTGGATCTTCCTTCCCTTAGTACATCCTTGTTTTTTTCTGCTTGCTGACAAGATGGTTGATTAGATCCCATGGGTGAATGCTTTTGGAGACTGCTTAGTTTGTTGCAAATCCATGTGGTGCCAGATACTGCAAATAATTGGAAGCTTTGCTTGTTAATAGTGTACTTATTAAAAAGAAGAGTCTGAAACTCAAGGAGTTTCAGAAGGCTGAACATGAATCTCTTATCTCTGTATTCCATTCTACTTATTTCAGTCTCCTTATAAATATGTGAATGATACAACATCACCTATTAGTCTGTTGAAATGGAGAGTCTAAATTTCTAGAGTAGCCAGTCTGTGTTTTACTATCTCTGGTATTGCACTGGAGAAGGTTGAAGCCTGAAAGATGTTTTAACCATATCAAGCAATCCGCAGGTGTGTAAGAAAAAAAATAACATTCCTGGGGCTCTTCTCTACGGCTGGAGATGCACTGCCGTGATGAGGAGCTGAGTGTGGGTAAGGAGGACCCTTGCTGCTGCACAACAGAAATGGAAATGCTCCATGCAAGAGAAAAATCAGCCAGGAGCTCATGTGAAAAGAAAGACCCAAAGTGACTCGTGTTAGTTCTCAACCAGAGTCAGTCAGAATTTACTTGTCTTCTTTTTAATGGTTTGTTTCAACTATAAGTCAGTGTTAGCATTTTGAGTAGATGTTTTTGGTAACTGTGCAACCAGATACAAGAAACAAAGCAAAATCTAAATGCATAAATCTCTAAGCATATCACAAAGCTTGAAGTCAAGCAGAATACCATGGGAATAGCTGGTAATATTTTAATTTTTAGTTTGTTAGCTTGTTCTAGGCTAGGAATTTTATTAAAAGACCAACAATTATTTAAAATCTGAAGGGAAGAGTAAATGTCATGTAGAACATTAATAAAGTTCAGGAGAAAATGAGACCAAAAGAACTTAAAAAATCATGTTTAATTGATTTTTCCTTTGTTGAGCATGAAGGGTATTCAGTGACTAATGGAATTTTTACTATCTTAGATAGACAGCATTGATTTTAAAAATAAGAGTAAAGAAAACAAGCCCTGTATTATGTGCTATGCTCTAGTGAAATGTGTACATAAAGTATTACCTTAGCTGCGTGGTATGTAAGGTTCAGCCAAATTCTTCATTAATTACCCTTGTAGTGAACAGGAAACCAACATCATTATTGTAACAACTAGAGATTATAGGATTTTTTTCCACTAGCTCTTACACTAATGAATACTGTCTGCAGTGTTAGACTGACTTCATGATTCCAGTGTAAGAATAGCACATTAAACAGTTAAAAATGAAATAATTACAAAATTAAAAATTATTTAATTGCAGCTAGTGTATTGCCAAATTATATATGTATGTTAAAGCCTATATATAAGCACATTTATAATCACTGACAGAATATTTTTAAATTTTAGCATAATTCTGAATGAGATTTTGGAGAATTTCTTAGAAGCTTCTCTTAGATATACATATAGAAGCAAAAGGTTAATATTTACTAGGATAAATGAATTAAAATTCTGAAATAAAGATCCATAAAGTGAGTTTGCCACCGAGACTCCAATAATCTCTCTTATCAAGTTTGTGCAAAGCTTAATAATGAAATAGAATCTGATTATGTTTGCTGGGACTTGTGATCCTTTAGACTTTGCCAGCATTTTCTTCAGTATGATCGAGGATGAAAATTACATGAGCCTTTTAACATTACTCCCTCTTTTTGCTCTCCTCCAAAGCCCTTCCTTTGTCATCCAACCCCTTTATTGCAAAAAGACGGAAAAAATCAGATCAGTCCAACATTTGTAGATGTTTTCGCATGGGGGGCTTGGACAGGCCTGTAAAACCATTCCAATGGGCATTTTTTAGCTCTCATTAAGGGCCTTGCAGCCGACATTCCTTCCATGCCCTGCAGGGCTCTAGCTGTGCTTAGGATGAAACAAGACTCAGCCTTGCTCCCAGCGTTTGAGTGGCAGTCCAATCCAGCCCACTGATACCTACGTTCTGTCCTCAGATTCCATCCTTTTGCATGGATTAAATCTGAACTGTTCACTCATTCCTGTAAAAAAGAAGGGTCTTTTAGGTGAATTCAAGCCCAGGGAAGATAGACATGGAAGCCAGAAAAGGCCCAGTTGTTTTACTGTAAGTTGTGTTTGGGCACAGTAATTATGTGAACATAACTTAACCTTCTAATTAATTTTTTATTCTTCTGAATTCAGAAAAGTGAATTATTGTTAAAGTTCTTCTTCAGTGCAGTGCATAACACTGTAACAACTTGTAGGAACAGTTAAATCCATATTTAAATGATTTATTGGCTTTAAAAATGGATGACAGATGTGGAAATGAGAGATGTGTTTATCATGATGAATTCCTGTGTTGGAACCAAGTTAGCTTTCATCAACTACTTTGTACCCTTTTATTACACCATTGATCTGAAATCTGATTTTTGTACCTTGACATCAAATGAGGCTCAAAATATGTTTTCAATATTACCTATCTATAAATTCCATCACACTGGCCTTATTTTGATTGTGGTAAGGCCATCTTGGAGCTGCAATTAATAAAAAATCATGCTGTTTTCTCATTTTATTTCTATTTCCTCCAGCAATCTGGAGCAATGATAGATGGTCACTTCAGGATGTTTTGTGTTCTGTACTGTAAGCAATGTTTTCCAATGACTCAGAGATTGAAGTTTGTTTTACAGTATTTTATTTCAAACACTAGATTCTCTTTTTATTACTTGTTTGGTTTTTTTTTTTTTTCTCTAAAAAAAACTAAACTAGCTAAGAATTTGGCCTGTTTCACATTCCTATTGAATAGGCAAAATCATGCATTAAGTTCAAGACCGTGTACTCTACTTTTCATGGTGATAAAAGACAAAAGAGAGTTTTGTTTCCAGAACACATAACTTTTGTACTCAGAATATTTTAAAAAAACATATTAGGCAAATGAGAAAATCCATGAGAGTTTACCTAAAGAACTTCAGAGAAACTTAGCTGAATTAGGCTGCCACTAGCTGAATAGGAACTTCAGATTGTCAGCTCCTATTCACTCTGTCTTGGCTCAGCTACTTGAACACAATTGTGTGCAGACATCTTGCTTGCCAACTAGTCCAGTGTTTTGAATTTAGAACTTTGAACCTGATAGAACATTTAATATAGACAAATTGATTGACCATAACATGAATCCTCTGGCTTTGATTGGGCTTTTGTGTCTCAGTTGCACGTCTCTGACATGAAATGAGGATACTGTCCATTTATAAAGCTTAGGTAGGTGTATTAAGAAAGGTTTGTGTATTCACTACTTCAGTGGTATCAGAGTCATGAATAATAGGAACAATGCTATAACATTAAGAGCTAATTAAGCTCAACATGTATTTGGTTTATTTTATTGAGGTGTAAATAGTAATGTATTCAGAAGCAGCTGGTACGTTTAAAATAAGGATTTATGGTCTGATCCACCACCACTAAGGTCTGATACCATCCGATACAAAATCAGCTTTGTTGAGCAAACATATCACATCTCACATCCTTACAGCTCATTTTCACAAACTCTTCCCTGGTAAGCTCAATTTTTCTGATATTCACAAAGAAGAGGGCCCATCTTTCCTGTCTAATGAATTCCAGTTCCATTCATGGGGCATCCCTACCCACTTTGAGTTAACTGTGTCCATTTTACTGCCAAATGCAGTGTGTCATTTGGTATTTTCTAACTACAGTGGGCCCCAAGATTGTCCCCAGTAACCAAATTTGAATTCCATTACCCCACATATCCCACAAAATTATGTGTCCATGGATTGGCAAGAATTAATTTTAGGAAAGTGATCTGAGATGGAGAATGGAGCTAAGATGGGAGAGTGCCTTTAGGCAGACTCAAAAAAGCCAGGTAGTTTGGGGATACCAGGAGAACAACTGGGAGAACTCAATGAGACCTTGAAGCCTGATGAAGGAGAAAAGAGATGTCAGGGTTTGAAAACAGAGAGAGGGACAGTGAGAGGGCTGTACTTTGAGGGAATGAAGTTATACTTTACATCCCCCTTGCTAAACTGGTCTGATCTCTAAGTACTCAGAAAGACCCTCTTTCCTGAAGGCCCTCCCAACACTATGCAGCTGGATATCATGTGGGGAATCAGACTGTTCTTGGGAAAGATGAAATGAAGAACAATAATTTCTACTGCAAAAATAAAACAAAGCCCCAAATAAACCCTTAGGCCACACATCCTTTCTACTTCCCCACTACCTACCCACCACCCAAACTCTCTGTTTTCAAATCACCTAGTCTATGCAACTTCTTGCATCACAAAAATAAGGGAGTGGGAGCTCTGGACAGCTCCCCCACAGGATGTTGTTCTAAGGGAACACCTATTTTTCCTAGGTCTAGGGCAGCACCATTGGCAGGTGCTGAAGTTGCATTCTTGTTCATGACTATTTAGAAACGTTGGAAAGCTTGCGCAAGAAATTGCAAAGGCAGTCATGGGCTCAGGCAATTACACTCTTCAAAGTGTTTCTCCTAGCTCAGTGAACAAGTTGAGATTTTTACGGGAAAAGGTCAGTCTGGTGGCTCCCTTTTTTCATAATTTAAGTCAGTTGGTTTTCTCTGAGTAATTCAAAACAAAGTCTAAGGACTGCAGGGAAAAAATCTTAGAGGAAACAACAAAAATCATAGAAAACTTTTTTTTTTAATATAGTTTAAATGTAACCTGCTTCCTTCTAATGCTATGAAAATACAGATAAACATTTCTTTTAAAATTGAAATGCTGCACAAATACACTTATCTTCAATTTTGACCTTCTGTGCCTCAGGTGTGCCCTACTTTCAAGAATGCAAAACTGGTTCCAGGAAAATTAAAATTAGAGAAATAACTTTGGACCAGTCCCATTTCTTAGCATTTGATTAATGTCACAGAAGTACTTGCTAATCATGTTTGATTCATGCCAGTAATTTCCACTAGGCTTAGTTTCTCCATTGTTAGTCTTTTGCTTTCTTAGTCACTGTTAAATAGACAATTAATTTTTTTTCTTCTGTGACTTGCATGCTCAAGTGAGTTTTTCTTGATATCAGGCAGGTAAATATATTCTGGAGCAGTATAATGTTCCCTTTTTCTTTGGGATTCTACTTCTAGTTTGCCTAAGAAACCATATTTGGGTGGAACTGTTGCCCCACTATAGATAGCTGGTAAGAGGAAATCACAATAAAAATCTTCTGTGTAAACCCAGGAATTTTCCTCTGGCCTTATAAGATAATATCCTATCCAATACAAACATTTTAATACCTAGAAAATAGTTTATTTTTCCTTTAATGAAGGAGGTAGGTTTGTCTCACCACTGGAAGTACATTTTCCCCCAGAAATTTATTCCTACAAGTAGATAATTAATTTCCCTGATGGTTTAGTGGCTAGTTCATCTCTAAGGTAACTGGTGAATAGCTGGGGATTTTTATGTTTCTGGAAAGAACAACAACAGCATACAAAGGTTTCTTTCTTGCTGTTCTTCATTGTTTTCATAACAGGTACCTCCCCAGGTGGACAACCATGTTTTGTAATTCAAAGTCTCCAGAAAGCAACAAGGAATTATTCATGGAGGAAAGGATTCACTGAATTTGAACTCATCTTGTGAGTTCATGAAAGATGTTCTAAAATCTGTGACATTTGGAAAACAGTGAGCATGAAAGAGCTTTGGTTTCCAGACCTTTTTGAAACTTTTATGCTTAGCTGACATCCCCCCCTCTGCAATTGTTAAAAAGAAGACCTGAATTTTAATTATTTAAACTGAGTAGACTATCAAAATAACAATGCCTGGCATAAAACCCCCCCATGTGAATATCTGTTGATACAGTCTCAAAAATTCCACTTTATGATTTTCCTTAAAGTTAGATGTAGATTTGTGATTCAAATTCTTAAATTAGTGCACTTAAATTGTTCTATACACCTGTAACTAAAATGCAAATCTACTTAATATCCTGCTTCACTAAGGTTTTTTTTTTTTTGAGGAGGCTTGGGTTTTGCTTTTAACCTCGGGACAGTTTCAGCTGCTCTCAATCCCACATGGTGCTACTATCCTATTTTAATTGTGACCTTTCTGAAATCTATGGTTGGTTTTCCAATGAAGGCTAAAAGTATATAATATAGGACTGTAAATCTCTCTTTTTTCCTTTCCTTTCAGTACTGTATAATTGGGCAGTGAGTAGCATCAATCCTGTATTGACAGTTGGAAGACAAAACCAGGCTGATACAAATTTCTAAATCTGCCTTGTCATTTATGATGGCTGATGAGCCATAACTGCTACCCATTGCCCTCAGATGCTATTTTCTGATTATTTTCCTCATTTAAAGAGGCTTGCACACTATTTTCTCATTGAGAACAAGATGCATGCAAACCCACAGGAGATTTCCATTATATGCATGTCAGTTTCTTAATGAAAGGGAACTAGTTGTTCTGTCCCTTAAGTATTCATATTTTCTCTTGTTTATCAAAGTTGTTTTATGCCTTAGGGGTAAAAGTCACAGCTTCTGTAACACAAAATCAAGCTGTGTTCTTCAGAGAGTGAAAGTGTTGTAGAGAAGTTGACTTCTGTCCTGAAACGATTTTCTTGTGAAAGAGAAACAAAAGTTTTGAAGCAAAAGTTGTGTTCTCATGGTCCTCTCTACTGGCTGCTTGTGTAGTTGATAAGGGTGTTTTCCTGATGATATTTACCATGAAAAAATATATGCCCCAGGTAGCATGCTTGCATTCACACTTTCTTTAGATTTCTCAGAGCCCTCATTGAAGGTCATAAATCTGTTTTCTGTAGAAAAAATATCTAGTCAATAAAATTCCTTCTGCTTGCTTCAGAACAAGAATACCTGTCCAAATATACTGACAAAGATTAGTGGTTTTATAACAGTGTATAAAGAGTACAATATTCTAACTCAGTTTTAAAACACTGCTAGTTTTAGCTTATTCTATAAGGATATTTATAGACATGAGAGTAGTAAGTGTGGATGGAATGTGATGGAAGTGAGAAAAATGACACTGGTTTGTTTTTACCTATGAACACTTCTGGGTTGTAATCTGCTGTTTATGTCAAAAGATATGGATCAGTCTTTACTCATCTCAAAATAACCTGAAATCTCCTGCTTTAAGAAAAAAGTCTCAAAGAACAAACTTAATTAAACTTGTTTTCTTTAAATACACTATTTAAATCTAGGAAAAAAGTACTATAAATGCAACCAGTCCCTGCTCTTACATCTCTTTCTAAAACTCTTTGGTAAAAATCTAGCTGCTTTTTACAATTTTACTAGTGTTAAGAGGATCAGAGTTCTTATATATACTAAATCCACATGTAGTAAATATGCTGCATGGAGAAAGCATTTGTAGAGAAAAGTAATTTTTTTTTGAGGTTGCAAAAGATTATAAGAAATTGTGTAAAAATAATTTCACAGCTATAAAAATCAAACTGACAGTGCCTTTAATAGTGACTAGCCATTTAAAAAGAGTATCTTCAAGTGGAATAGTGATAGACATTTTGTAAGTATTAATGGTGGCAAAAAGGTAAATAAATTCCTTGCTACTCCTGCACATTCAGTATAAGTCAGATTCTGACTCCTTGATTTTATTGCAGAAAGTGGTTTTTTTTTGGATAAGGGGGAAAATGATGCCATTGTGTTAAAAAAACAGTTTCAATATCTGAATGAAAATAATAGCTGCAGCTGATGATCCATGGCTGAAACATCATACAACCTGCATTTGGGAGAAATTCAGATACATGAAATATTAATGATGATTCTAAGATGACTGTACCTTTTCAAACAATGCCTAATTTGCTGCTGTGCTGTCAGAACCTTTCTATTTCCCACATAATTGTCTGCTTCTGAATTAAAATAAATATGCTCTATTTAAAATGCATGAAACCTGGGGATAACGGTCTACAAATTTACTCCAGATGCATACTAACTTCTAGAATAAACATTTCAGAATATGGTTTTACATAATACTCTTATCTGTTTCATTTGGCTGTCCTCATAAACTCACTGCTCTCCAAGCATAAACAGATTGTTAAGTACATTTAAGGACTTTCCAATGAACACCAGAGCTGTCGTTATCATTAAAATGAAGTGCTGGTATTGGAGTCAGGCCACACGGAAGTGTTTACCCAGAACTGAACTGAATTTCAATGTTGTTCTTCTCTTAGGCACTGTAGCATGGATGGTTCTGATTTATCAGCTTGAAACCCTTGATTTGAAGATTGACTACTAGATGCATATAAAACAACCTAAACATGCAACAATCCATTTCGATGTAACAAGGCATTACAAAGTTGAATGAATTCTCTGGGTCGAGGGTTTATTTTGCTTCTAGCTAGGTGCTGCATTCTAGCTCTAGTGCACGATAACGTGGATACTATACTCCTGTCTTGTCAATAATATTCTGTTTACTGCATGAAAAACATCCTGTATTTTCTTTGAATGCTCCAGATCAGAAGGCTGAGATAACCTCTGAACCTTTTGTTGGCACAGAGGAGTGATGAGGCAGTGCAGAAAGCAGGGAATAGGAAATAGTGAGTTGATAGTGTTGACTGTATTTTTCTGTCAAAAAGAAAGCTTCTGCTTCATTTCACAAATAGTATCCAAAGCTGTCATGTTGACTTTTGAATATTCTACCTAATGAAGCTTAGTCAAATATTTCCTACAAATGATAAGTTTGAGTGAAGAAACACAGAAAAGAATGACATAAGGTGTGATTTAAAGATATCAAAAAATATCACACATCCACACATGTGAACATATATATCTGGATTTATTATTGATGTTACCTCATCCTTTCTATTCCACTTTCTAAACAGAGTTCTTTGTAAACCATATTTTTCAGGTCAGGTGATTCATATTTTTAATACATACACTGATTAGTGTAAATAATATGTAATTACACATTTAAACATTATAATAGGAAATAGAATAAAAAATGCAAAAAATACAAAACTGCAGCTCATTAAGGAAAAACAAAGCACATCCATTGCACCTGCTGTGCAATGAGTTGTTTTTGTTGTCTCAAGGCTCAGGACTCACCTACATAATATTCTTCAGGATGAGGAAAAGTCTTGGCTGTTTTTCAGTCTTTCATCGTCATTATATCTTGTATTTCCTACTGCTACTGGGCTAGGTCCTCCAGAGTTTCTCTTTGATGGATGTTTTCCATTTTTCTATTTCTTCAAGGGTCAAACCCTTTTTGTTTTTTTTAACAGTAGACCATAAAATATGATGCACATGGTAGTAGTGCAGATATGAAACTGAAGCTTTTCTAAAGGGAAAAAAATGGAGGGAAAAAATGAGGAAAAAAAAAAAGGAAAGAAAAGCAAATAAATTAAAAAAAAGGAATCTCACATGATGTAACTCAAAGATTCAGCAGAAGTCAGCAAGGGTGATAATCTAAGGAGAGAGTTGCAGGGTACAGAGAAATGTTCTCCATTGCCAGTTTATGGTGTAATGTGGAGTTGAATGAGTCAACAGAAAAGAAGAAGAAGGGAAAATGAGAAGGAAAGCCAGAATGGAAGAGAGAAGGAAGGAATGAAAATCCCAAAATGGGTCACAAATTGGAAGGGATCAATGGAGGTCATCTAGTTCCACCTCCCTGCTCTAGCAGAGTCCCCTTATTCTGGTGAGTTAACAGAAACTACAGTTACTTGAGTACATTACTCTGGATTGTGTCCTGGCAGTTTTTGGATATCTCTGGAGGACACCCCACAACCTCTCTGGGCAATCTGTTTCCATGCTAAGTCATCCTCTTAGTAAAGTTCTCCTTCAGGTGTTTCAGTTTATGTCTGTTGCCTGTTGTGCTATTGTCACCACTAGCAAGAGTCTGTCTCCATCCTTTTGGTACACTCCTTTTAAATACTTAGAGGAATGGATAAGATCCCCCCCATCAGTTTTCTTGAGACTAAACAGACCCAGCTCCCTAAGCCTTTCCTCATAAGAGAGATGCCCCAGTTCCTTAATCATCTTCATTGCTCTCCTCTGGACCCTCTCCAGGAGCTCCATGTCTCTCTTGTCCTGAGGAGCCCAGAGCAGGACACAGCACTCCAGGTGAGGCCTCACCTCACCAGGGCTGAGCAGAGGGGCAGGATCCCCTCCCTCAACCTGCTGGCAATGCCCTTCCTAAAGCCCCACAGGATCCCATTGGTGTTCTTGGCCACCAGGACACTCTGCTGGCTCATGGACAGTTTGTTGTGCTCCAGGACCCCCGGTCCTTCTTTCCAGCAGGTCATTCCCCAGCCTGTGCTGGGGCAGGGGGCTGTTCCTCCCCAGGTGCAGGACCCTTTGCTGCCTTTGTTGAATTTCAGATGGTTCCTTGCCCATCTCCCCAGCCTGCTGAGGTCCTACTGAAGGGCTGCACCTCTGGGGTGTCAGCTGCTCCTCCCAGCTCTGTGTCATCAGTGATTGTGCTGAGGGGGCATCTACCCCTTCATCTAGATCATTGATGAGTAAGAGAAACGATGCTGTGCCCAGTATCAACCAAAACAAGTGGAAAAAGGAAAAAAAATAAAGAGGGAAAAGGGCTATTTTGGATTAAAACCAAGACTTTATTTTTAATTTTGAAGTACCATGTAAACTGTGCCGTCCACCTGTATCACTTTTATAGACCTCAGGATTATACATAATTCAGATATCAGTGTTGCTTTAACAAACTGTGAAATGACAACTACACAAGCTATCTTATGTGATAGAAATGATCTTTATAGGTGTAATTGATAGCCTATGTTTGTGGTGGTATTTTCCCCAGGAAAAAGTCCTTTTATATAAAACCCTTCCCTCTGGAGACCAATTAGCATAGTTCAATACTTTTCATTTTTTCTGACATTATGAACTTTTACATTACAACACATCCTAGTAAAATATATGCAAATATAAATCTTGAATTAATATGTTTAATTTAATTTAATTTAATAAATTTATTAATTTTTTTGATTGTTGATTGTACTATTTTTGGCTTCTTGACCTTCATACATTTCTCATCTACCATAAACTAAATCTCTCACAAAGAAACTAAATGAAAATGAAACCATCAACAAATAAGAAAATTGCATTTATTTTCCTGCTTTCTTTGACACACCAGATGTGACAGCAAAACATGATAGAACTGCAATTTAAAGGTTAATTTCCCTAAGAGGGCCTCTGTACTTATCATAACATCCAGACATCTATTTCAATTACTGAAAAAATAGTCTTTACAGTGGATGAATGCACACAGTATATTTTTGTTAAAATATGAGTGAAAAAATTCTTTCCATTATCCTTTTAATGAAAGTACTCTCCTTACTGGCTGATGAAATGTTTCCTGTTTGTAAGCTACAGACTTGCTAGACACGTCCTCTAAAAAGTGCAGAGTAAATAAAGGAATTTACCTGGGCCTATGGCAGAGAATTAGAAGAACTTCCTTGCAAATCTTAACTGAACTTTATATCTTACAAAGTGATTAGTTTTGACATTTTAAGAGAACAACCAAAAAAAGAAAGAGAACACTAGTAGGAGAAGAGGCAGAAGTACTGGAACTAATATAGAACAAGGTATGTAATATTTGCATACATTGTATATTTGCAATGTTTCTGAAAATATTTTAAAAAATATTATGATTGTATTAGTCTTCTATATTGTTCCTAAATCTAACCGAATGAAGCTAAGATTTCTGTAGAATCAAGGGATACTTCTAGTACTTCTTGGTAAAAGTTAGTATGAAGATATTTCCCTTTTTATTGAAATCCATCTTCTCGCATCTTAAAACTCAAAAACTTTAAACATCCTGTTAATGCAAACTGCAATGTCTCAGCTTTTAAAGCTGAGGAGTCTATTCTCCCATTCACAACAATAATCCTTATTAACTGATAAAGGATGAAATCAGAAAAGGTCGAGTCAGGGAATTTTCAGAGTGTTGCATCTTTATCTGAAGCAAATGGTGTAAATAATTTTAATGGCTGGTAAATGGCAAAGGATGACAAATATTTTCATTTCCATGGTATAAATCTTTTTATACAAATTGAACTTTAGATTGTAGAAATTCTGGATAATGTATACCTCTATCTTTGTGTCTCGCTTGAGATGACAAAGACAGTCAGAGGGAAAAAATACAGTTTCACAATCTTCTATAATTCTTGAATCCTTATTAAATGCAAAATGGCTACTGGCTCTTTTTTACAATAATTTGCTAAGAGCAGAAAAGGTTGTCTAAATAATATCAATAATGTTCAGCAACTGCTAATAACACCCTAGTGAAATGGATATACAAATTCCTCTTGGACAAATATACATCTTTGTCTGACCTTTTATTTTTTTGCTAATATCACCCATGACAATGTAAAACTCTCTCAATATCAGATGCTGTGTTTTTTTCCTGGGATGTGGACAGCAGTCCCAAGGAGCTCAGCCGAGACTAACAGCTTCTTTAGCATAGGTCACTGAACAATTGTGAAATACTCCAAAGTTCCAGTAACTATTGATGGCAGAAGATTCAGAGCAGTGAGTTAGAGGTGAGAGACTTCATAAACCATTTCCATTCCACTAAGATATCCAGTCTCATCCTCTGCTCGTTTTCATTATATTTGACATTTTTTAGATTTGATCTTGGTTCCAGACTAGTAGCTTGTAGCCGTGGGCTGAGCAGATGAGACTTTTCTTAGCTGCAAAACATATTGAAAGGGGAAAATATGAAAGGTATGTGGAAAATGCAGGCCAGGCAGAGTTTAATAGAGTTAGTTGCTAAGCACAGGCATTTTAAGGAAAGAGTTCAGTTTCTAATGTTAATCCCAATAGCCAAACCAACTTAGTGACAGGGAACTGCTGCTTCAATAACTGTGATTCCTCTGTGAAACAGTATATGACCTTGGCACCATGAATTGACACTGAGTTGTAGTCAAAATTGCTGAATTTGCTCCTTTGTGGGGAAGGAGTGATTATAGTTCACAGATTATTTGCAGAATGGGCCTTATTTCTTTGGATGAACTCATTCTCCTGGGAGTTCTGCATGTTTGGAAATTTTCAACCATAAACTCAAGTGGAAAGATACAAAGAAAAGTGTAAACAAATACCAGGATATGGCTTCAAGAAGCAAAATAATAGTAAACAAAGAAAAACATACAACTTTTTATTATTTTTGTTTTATCTTTTAAAACAAAATATATGCACTTGTATAAATTGTTTTAAGATGCGAACCTTGATTACAGAATAGTTTGACTTTTAAAGATTAAGGATGATCTGGTGAGTGATAAGCAAAGGATATATTTATTTACATTTAAACCCAAAACCTAGATGGTAATCCCAGTTTGTCAGTTCTAGAGAAATGCAAATGAGGCAGTCCAAATTGCTTAGGAAATGCCATTAGACAGTTTTCTTACAAAGATATTTTTACTGTTAGACAATGTTTATGTGCATGTGGTTTTACAGATTGATAACTTCTTTCTGAGTGTGTATACATGCTCGTTAATATACATGTACAAAATAAAAATATGGTTAGAGAAATATGTGAATAGGTAGGTAGTATATGTTGTATTTGTGTGTATCTTTATTGCCAGTGTACTTGTAGTAAGACATAATTCACACTCTATAGCTGTGCATATATGCTTTTTTATAGGAAAGCATCGGCAAATGAAGGAATCATGAAGGAACAATATGTGTGTGCATATTTAACTTCTAGAAAGACTTCAAGAACACAAATATTGCAATATGATTTTATACTATTTGAGTATTCTTTAATAATTCAAATTAGCCCATAATGCAAAATAGGCTTTAAAATACGACTATTCGGGTATTGTTATTTAGATACTGAATTTTAGGTAACTTCATTGAATAAATCTGTGGTAAATGAAAAACACATTTGATCTATTATTGTGTGCCTGTTATGGAAACAAAATGGGTTTGAAATACACATACTGTATTGCAATATACGCTTTCTTTCTGTTTTAAGAAATAAGAATTTAGCAAAAGACAACAATAAACACTACTCTCAGCCTTGGCTGGTGTCTACATAATGGTTAAAGGTTATGTAGAGAAAGAAACAGACAGAAAATGTCTGCATTTGTACAGAGGCTGGTAGACATTTGGATATTTTTAGTTTTCTGGAGTGCTGAATCTTGCAGGTGTCTTATGTAGAGAGGAGAACAATATTTTGAAATCTTCATTAAAATTTTCACTTTGTGACATCAGTATTGTATTTCTGTGTCCAGAGGATAGGTGTAAAGCCATATAGGCAAGGGCAGTCCATAACATAAACTCTGCTTTCCGTTTTGTTTCTTTTTTCACAGAGGTGTCCTTAACAAAAATCAGAATAATTTTCCCTCTTTGATCTGCCTTACTCCAGGCCCATGTCTGATGATTGTGAGTGGCAAGATATCCCAACCCTTTACAGTCTTTTGAGTGTGGGACAAAAGTACAAAATATACCTGACCTGGGCCCGGGCTCTCTGTGGTCATGCCCTTGAACTGGCAGAGGGACATGAAGGTGATGGAGCTGCCACTGCTTGGTGGCAATCATTGGCCTGACCAAGCCCTGCAGTGGCAAATGGCTCACAGGCCCCTTAAATCTCTGCATTGAACAAAATACTGGAAGCAGTAAGAAAAAAGAAGTTTCTGATGTTTGTTTGGAAGATGTGGTATTATTGTAAAGTTTTCTCCAGCTGACATTTCACTGCAGCTCCGATGGCAAATGTGAATGTTAAAGTATGTATATTTTCCATGGATCACCAGGCTGATTTAAAAACAAAGTCAATAAACTTGCCCTCAACAGAAATATTTCTAGTTTTTTTTTTTTTTTTTTTCCCTTTATTACTCTGACACTGCTATGAAAAGCAGAATATGCAACCAGTACTGTGACCTAGCACACAACCAATGCAATATCAGGTTTCCTCTAGGACAAAATCTTTCAAAATGTGACTTTCTATTAAAAGACAGTTTTCTCACAATGAGTGTGATATTAAAGAAGAAAATACTTTAAATTTATTTCTAATTTGCAACTAAAATGTCTCTGGATTATATTTCTAAACCCTTCCAAGTTTAACTTCTTCTACCCATTTCACCTAAATTTTATCTTTGACCCAGGAGGAAGATATGACAGAATAAAAAATAGAAATTAATGCTATCCAAACAAAGAAAAACTTTGACTTGGAGAAAAAGAGTAAAAATATCCCAATAATTCATCAAACAGCCACTATCTAAGTTGGTTAATAAATTATCTGCCACACCAGTTAATAAACTGAGAAAGCTGCTGAACTATTCCAGCATTTGCAGATCTTGTTTTCTATTTCAAATCAATCCAAAATTAATCAACATCAAATGTGTTCCTGGATAATCAAAATAACACTGTGTGACATACACAGTATTTTTTTCTTTAGATTATAAAACTTCATTTGAGATCTATCTAATCTCTAACCTTTGAATTTCACTGGCTATTTGTTAGTCATGTGTATAGGAAGACAAACCGAGAGGATGATGTATGAGCTATGGTTAGTAATATAATAACAATATAATATTTTATTATAGTGTTTTAACAGGTTGTCTGTCATGTAATGTTTTTCTTACAGACATCTAAAATTTAATTGGTTCTCAAGTGTACCTCGTATATTGATGGGTCAGCAAGCCTTGTCTTTTGAAAGGAGAAAAGGTGGTAAAATTTTTATGTTTAAACTGATAATGCATGCATTTTAAAATGTATCTTATATGACAATCATCTTCATTTCACAAATACATACAATTTTCCTCCAAAATGCATCTTCTTCTGAGGTTTGGAGTAATTTAGGTTGACTTCAAAAGTATTTAGAAGAAACTATTTTTTTCTTTGCACGATGTCATGGACTCCCTGCCCCTTCCGACGGTGCAATGCACATGTCCATGCCGAACCTTTTCTTGCCAAAGAACCGAGGCTGAGTTTGCCTCCATACAGCTGGGTTAGCTCATGGTCCCCCTGGTCCAAAAGGTTCAGTTTGTTCTTTTCTAAGGAACTAAACAACTCACCAAAAACATAGTAAATGTTTCTATAAAGGTAATTGATATGACGAGTAAAATCCATCCCCTCCAACACCACTCCCACTGACATCAGCATAGCAAAAGTTCAGCAAATTACACTGAATTAGGGTACAGCAGCAGGAAGCAGAAGTGTTTTATGTTTTCCTCTGGATACTTAATGGGTTGTAAACTTTACTAGTTGTACAATTCCCATTAGTGTCAATAAGAGAAATGAGGCTGAAATTGAGTCAGTTCTTTCTGAGAATGTTAAATGACAATGGACTTAAATTTATATACAGCAAAAAAAAAGGTTTATTTCAATTAAAAACATGCCTCTGTTACTTTGTTCCCCCAAGGCCTAACCTAAAATTTGGATGAAAGTTTACTGGCTACCTTGGGAAAATGTGTTTTGTGAAAATGGAATTTGTCACACAAGGGCCAATTTTACTAGAAAGCAGCACTTAGCATCACTGGTCATAAATAACTCAGCACCTAATTGTGCAAAAAGCAGACTAAAAAAAATACTATAGCTTTTTGAAAGGAATTATAGATTAATAGTCCTTACAAACAGAAGAGTATAGACTGAGTGCAAATTTATTAGATTAGATAATAGATATACTATTAGAATATTAGAAAGAATTCAGAATTCAGAAATTAGATGTCTGAAGTAACATTTAATCTTTAGGCCAAGAACCCTAGAAGATGCTAGAAACTGAGAGTAGAAAACCAGCTGGCTTCTGAGCAACAGCATAAAGTCTTCTAATAGCGAGAAATGGTTTTTTTACTTGAAAATTTAGTCTGAAATTGATTTCTGGATAAAAACTGTGAAAAAGTAAGGTCATTAAAGAGAATAAAAAATAAGTGCACTGGTTTGTCAGGTTGTAATGGTTGGTGGTTGCAACATCTAGAAATGATAATGTTGCTGAGTAAGGATCAGTCATTTACTGAGACTTTTGTTTTCCTACAGGCGTTTATTAGTTTATAATTGTGTGAGCCATCAGATGAATGAATTCATTAAATGAATCATAAGGCAAGTTACAATAATATAATCCATATATATACTTATATTGATCACAGGATCTGTTCAGTTTGCTCTGAATATTTTACTTTTTAAGAGTCTCATTCATGAGCATTTATACAAATAGTTTCTAACTGTCAGTCTTAAACAAAAGCTCAACTTTTTGCCATTCATCTCAGTGGTATCTAAGCTTAAAATCCCAAAGATTAAATTTCATTATCAAAAGTGATTATTAAAATTCAGAGCATTTTAACAGGCAGTATGAGGAGAAGTGCAAAAAATGAGACAAGCCAGAAGTGAAAGCAGCAACAGTAAAAACATGCAGAATGCAGACTATATAAAGAATTGTGGGAGGAAAAATAATTTTAAAAAGCCTATTCCAGTTTGGCAGAGGCATGTGAATTTAAGAATAAGAAAATATTTATTTTAATTGATGATAAGATCGATAAATTATTCCCACTTAAAAACAGTTAAAAGTCTAATTTTGTGAGCATGCTCATGATGTAAACTTTAGAAGCCTGGAAGGCTCTATTATACATTCACTTTTCATTCAAAGATCAGCAGAAGCTCCATTGTTAGTCGTCAGCATTAAGGTGAAATATTCTGCCTGGAGTTAATGAGGCGTGGCATGTTTATTTGAAAGGAAAGAATGGTGTCATTTTGTGAAAATGCAGGAAGCTTCAGAGTAGCAAGAGGGTTTTTTTTTTTGTTTGTTTTTGTGGGTTTTGTTTGGTTTGGGTTTTTTGGGGTATTTTTGTTTGTTTTGGGGTTGTGGTTTCTTCGTTGCCTCCAACTGGCTTCATGCACATTTTAAAGAAGATATTGAGACTAGTAAATTCAATATACAATTGCTAACTCCATATATTCATTTAGGGCTCAAAGGAAAGAGAACCTGACAGTGGCAAGCACATGTACTGTGTTGGTTGCTGCAGGTTATGTTTTGCCATTTGAGCTCCATTTGTTCCTCCTTTTATGTTCTAAATAAAACTTTACCTTGAAATTGAAGTACAGTGTCCCGCTGAAATAGTAACATAAAATAATAGTGGAATATTTTGAGGAAACTGAAAGGAGTGGCTTCAGGAATGGAGGAGAGGTCAGGGAATTGTAGACTGGTTTGTATTTAAATTTTTCTTGTGGTAGCAGGACTGCCATGAGTAATTGAAATCCTGACTGATAAGCACTTATGTAGGCACACAAGTTCTTGTATGCTTTCTGGTAGTTTGGTTTGGTTGGTTGGTTTTTTGCCTTCAGGAGCACTAGTCACTCTGACTAACCATAGTTGGTTAGAACTAATAATAACTAATAACTAATAACTAATAACTAATAATAGAAGACCTCTAACAAGTGTCTATTTGAAGCCCTTATGGTGAATCTTTAAGGCTTCTAAATACATTTCCTGTAAAACTTCGCCGGAAAGTTTCCCTGTTCATACATGTGCTATATCCAAAAATGGGTGATTTTCATAAGTCATGAAACCTCCTGCTAACCAAGGGAGGGGCAAAAATCTTCACAGGTAGAACTGATCCTCATGAATTTGCAAAAGCCAACCTGCTGCTTTGTAAGTCCCTTAAGCTACAGAGGGCTTGGGGAAAGGGTTTCTCTTCACTCCAGAGTCATACTGTAGTCTCTCTGACTGCTTTCAGTCTATTATTTTTAAAAGATCTTTGAACAGCCCTAAAGCCTCTGTGGGCAATAACCAGGGACAGGTAGAACCTGTAGGCACTATTCTTAGCCAAATTTAAAGAACAGGCCTGGGACAGTTTAAAGACCCCTCTCTTCTAATTCTCAGGTGTTTTGAAGTGAACACTAAGCAGATACTCAGAGAATAAGTAGCAGAGCACATGTGTGCTACCAAGTCATATCCTTCAGACAGTATCCAATGCTGCCTTTAAAACCAGTCACAGTGTAGGTGGCTAGCTGCAGTGACTGCAAACTACTACTGAAACAATGCTGCAAAGAAAGTTTTATACAAACTTAAGTCTTCCTTTATATATTACTCAATTTACTCACCAAACATAGAGACTATAGTACTTTCCCATTTTTCACACATTTGGAATTTTGAATTATACCTAATTCACATGTTTTTTCTTTTGTTCAACATATTGCAGATCCACAGGGTAATAAAAAGTAACCATTATTTATTAATGGATCACATCAGCATTTCATATCCACTATAGGAGTTTTTTATGCTATGTGGCCAGTACACTCGTTTTTCCAAATCCTTAGTCAAGTAACAGTGACATCCTTATATGTGTTAGGCCATTTTCTATCTAAAGTCACATGGTAAATGATAAGAAATTTTTAAGATGACTTTCCAAAAGGAGTCAAAATTACTGTAGGAACTCTCTAGACTTTTTGTCAAAACTGTATAAAGGAGATATGTAGGTAATTATATAAAGTTGCAAAAACTTGGAAAGCAGCATAGATTTCATTATGCCATTAGGTTTCTACAAAGTTTATATGACAAGAATAATATTCAGCCTCATTTACACATTTAAACTAGTTGCTTAGAACAGTAAATTTAGAGGAACTTTCTCCTTCAGTTTTATTTAACAACAGGAGATTCTGTCTTCCCTTGAATTGCAGGAACAGTTAATTGCTTGTATCTTCTCTCTTGCCTCAAGGCAGCTAAAGTGATTTTGCAGCAGGACTTGAGTGGTAAGACAGGCAAATTACATTTGTTCCGATTTCTTATTTCCACTTTGATAATTCAATCCATTTCCCACTCAAGGCCAGAATGGTGAAAAAACAATCATTCTTCTTTATTCTTATTTAAGAATATTCTTTAACCCTCTGATTAACAGTTTGAAAGAAACCTGGACATTCAATATTTATTTTGGTCCTTACCTCTGTATGTACAGGCAGGAGGCAGATAACACAGACAAATATTTTTTCCTGCAGAAGCTAGATAAATTATTGCTGGCTTGTATTGAATTATTAAATAATGAAATAATAAATACATTAACCAACAGCTATTTATAGGAAAATTATTATAAAATTATTTGCATGCTCCTTTTATATAATCATAAAAAATATATATATTCTATATCATTCTATATATTTTTAATTGAACTGGATAATTTCAAAATTGCCACAATCTGATTTGTGAAGATGTACGTGCAAAGATCAAAATATTTTTTTTGTAGCACCTCAGTTTTAAAAATAATCATTTTGAAAGTGACAGAACAGCTATAACCACTATCAGTCCTAGTGATGGAAACTTAATTTTAAATAATTTCCATGATTTTTTTAAATAACTTCCTATTTTTCCAGTTATTTCTCCTGTGGGTTCTCTTTTGAAGATAGAACTGAAACAATATTAATGTATTAGAATGGTCTTGGAGTGCATGAACTGTATTTTTTTTTGTTAATGTAATCTGAAAGATGTGTTTGTGTTGTCAAGTTGATGCATTCTTCTTGCAAATGGGCATTCAGTCCATGGAACACAGCTAAGATTCATGTCCAGAGAGTGAAAAGAAGAGGGATGATATGATGAAATGGGTACTCTGAGTCTTGGAGTCAGAACCTCACCATCAACTGAACTGTTCACTAAAGCAGATGTAGACAAATATCCCAGTAACACTGGCTTTTTCATTTTTTTTTCCTTTCCTTTTATGGCCAAGTAGCAGCTAAATTTTTCCCACTGTCAGTCCCTTCATGTGAGAGTCTGAGAGCCCAGTGTTAAACTGGCATAATGATGTTCATAAGTCACAAGCTAAATTGAATATTCAGCCTTGAAGAGAGTATCACTTTATTTCTCCATTGGGAGTCGAGTGTCACAAGAAGTTACCATGGAAGTACTTGATGAAATTTTTTAATGGCTGAAACAAACCAGTGAGTAAGTTTTTCATATGCACTGTGGTTTTCCACTGAAGTCAGGCACAGTAAAAGTGCTCCATTTTACAGAAATTTCAGTTCAATTAATGAGTTGGACAAGATTCAACATTCTCTTGCTGTTACTAGTTTCCAGTTTTAGACTTAGCTGCTTAGGAAATAAGGCTGAAGAAAAAAATAATGATAGCTAAGTTTTGGTAGAGTATTCTACCTTCAGGTCAGAGAAGACAATCACTATTTTAAGATGGGACTACAACTAAATACTTTGATCAGGCACAAAAGCTCCTTTTCAAGAAATTCTGACATTCTGTTCATTACTTAAATTATCAGATTTTTTACTTTTTAAATGCATATGCTTAAAACAGTACCTGCATATACTCAAAATTAGAAACAATAACAGAAAATCCTCCTATTTATTCTACTTTTCTGCTTGAAAATGGTATCTGATTCTTCAGACTTAGATACAGAGATTTTGTTAATGATTAGCTACAAAAAAAAATATCTAAAAGAGAAGATTTTTAAAATCACAGATTACCCCCATAAGCCAAGTTCTTAGAATGTTTCATAACTTATAATGAACATTTATCAAAGCTCTGAATTTTTCCTTGGTTTTGGTTTCTCTTACATCTGCTTTTTATTTGATGATGTCCATCATCTACTCTTCCACAATTCAAGCTCTGGATTACAATTACAATTATAAACGTATGCCTAAATTTTAATGAAAATATTGCCGTGAGGACAGAAATATTGTGATATTAGATAAAATAGATTGATACAAAGTGCTTTTTCATTCCTGCTTAAAAGGATATTTTAGCACCATGTGGTGGTTTCCTGGACTTTACTGGTGTCTTCAGTTTGCATTAGTGGCAAAAACATCTCTTTCCTTTATCATTTTGTGTCTTTTTATAAAACCTTTACTTGGTGCTATTGTTTGTGAGAGATATTTGACAAAAGAACTGGAATGAATGTATCTATATTGTCCTTTTTAGGGCATAATTAATTTTATGAATTCTGATCACTTGTGCGACTTTGTCTGAATGACAAATTTAACTTGCTCTTGATCCTCAAAAAGATCATTAAAATAGTTAACTTTGTGCCTAAAGGAATGTAGATAATTTAAAACTGAATTCCAGTTAAGCTCTCATTTCCAGGAGCATAACTCTCAGGAATATGTTGTTGAAACTCCACAAAATAACATGAACCTGAAAAAAAAGTCTTGAATACAAGGCCTGATCAGGAATATTCCTTGACCATCACTTAAATACGTAACAGAGCATTTTTTTTTGTAGTTCCATCTCCCATTAAATTTTGCAAATAATATTCATGTCCTTTCTTGCATCCTGACATCAGGCTGGAATAGGAGAGAAACACTTTGCAGGAACACCTGCAAAGACTTATAACATATGGTTTAGAATAATATTTCAGTCTCTTATTTGCCCTAGACATGTTAGTTTAAATCTTTGAGTTATTTAATCTCTTTACATTTGTAGGAATGTACATGGTGTCTGATGCATACAGTGAAGATGAAGTAAATTCTTAAGTAAAATCTGAATTATTATTTTTTTCATTATATTTATTTATTTATTTATTTATTTATTTATTTATTTATTTATTTTATTATAATTTTTATTATAATCACCTGCTCTCTGGATGGGCTTATTAACAAGCAAATGCTAAGATGTGAAGTTGTGAAACCAATTGGTGGCGTTTGACTTGATATTTGTAACTGAAGTTCTAAAATGCATGTGCAAATCAGAGTATATTTTATTGTTAAAAAATCTGGTGCTACCTAATCCTTTGATCTTAACCAAGTCTGAAAAGAAACCATAATAAAGAAGGGTCTCTAGTGATGAAAACTTACTTTTAAGATATTACATAATAATAAAAAAAAATTTTAAAGGGCTCCCAAGATCCATTATTTGAATATTTTCCATCTTTAAACCAAAGGCGATAATATAAACCTGAAAAAGTAGCTAGAATATTGGAAAATTACACAAATGTTATAATTCAAGAAAATTATTAATTTTAATTATTAACAAAAGATTGTAATTAAAGCAAAACATAAAAGTAATTTTCTAATATTTTTCCTCATATTTACTCAAATTAATAAAAATCCATATTCCAGATTCCACAGCAAAGTCACTAGAAATATTGGTTTATTTTTCCAGGATAGACTCAGGACCTGATTAATGATAAGGGAAAGTAGAATGGATGACCTGACTGCCAGATCTGGCTGTCATGGCTTCCAAACTATGTTGTCTAGCAGTGGTGTTTATCCTTTAGAAATGTGCATAAAGTCTAGCAAACTAATAGCCAAAGTAATTAAATGGAAAGGCAATTATTTTTATTTCTGCTATCTGTCTAAATACCAGTCATGAGGTTTATATTTTTACAGGTTTTTGTAATTTTCTCCTATGTTGAGAATTAATTAATCAGATTTCTGCTTTAACAGGCATAAAGTAGTATCTTACAAGAAGAGTTCTGTAATTTTAAATTATGCCTGCCACAGGAGGAAGATATGTGATGTGTATTTAAATACTAGTTTGGAACTATAATGGGACTGATAGTCATCTTTTGAAAAACAGACAAAATTTTTATTTATTAGTAACATCAATTTTAAGTCATGTGATTTCTTCTGAGAGGGGAACTTGAATTTACTGCTGTATTTCTCCCTTCCTCAAACTCAACTCCTCTTAAGGATTCTGTCTTTCTCAAAGAATTAATATTTAGAGAGCTGAAAGCTTGAGCTTTCCTGGGGCAAATAAAAAGTTGTAGTATCACTGGGATCATGCAGTCCCATTGCTGCTTGAAAGAAAAGTTGCTTTACAAATGTCTTGAGCTAGGTGTGCATATATATGCACTAATAATCATATATATGCACTAATAATCTGTCCAGTTTCAGTCACTTCAGAACTTTTAGTATCACATTTTAATTATGCTGTACACCAGTGCCTTTCTTAAGATATTGGATAAAGGGTGAAAGTATAGTGGAGCAAGGGAAGAACTTATATTAAAAAATAAAAAAAAAATAAAAAAATCCAGCAGGCTTTTTTTTTTTATGGTGAGCCTAATTAGAGTGTATGCAATTACGGTTTTTATTAATATTTAGGAATCCCAATAAAAAATGGTAATGTAATATACAACACCTTTCTTAAAAGTCTTTCACTAAAACCCTATCCATTTCACTCTAATTTGTTTGGTTTTTTATGAAGGATGTCACAAATCACCAGCCTATCTATTGAAACTCTCTCTCTTATGGACTTATAAGGAAAAACTCAAGAAACTGTACAAACTATACAGTGAACTGGAGAAAGTGATGGAAGGCTATTTAACAGTAACAGAATGTGCCCTCTGCTCAAAAAAAACACAAGAAATCTCGTTTTCTATGGGTAGTATGTTTAAGGCAAGTCACCTGGTGTCTCTCCTGTGCAGCTCTATCACAGAATTTGACATGTTATCAAGATGTTCATCCTAGAACACATTTTTTAAAAACCCTATGCCTCAGGATCACTGAATAATGATACTATTTTAGTTAAGTTCCTAGCTATAAAAATGAGGTGGGGGAAAAATCCTGTTGCCTCCATGTCTGACTGATCCTGGCAATGTGATTTCCTATATTTCTTTCTGTTAGTGGGAACTGTCACTTATTTTATATTTTTGGCTTTCACAATTATAGTCCAATTTTACAAGGGAAAATTAGCTTCCCTAAGGTAAGTATTCTCCTGTTACACAAGAGGTGAGATCCAGACACTGTGAATTCCTGGCAGAGTCCTGTACTTTCCTGTGTTTTCTTCATTTGGTGAAAGCTGGTTGAATACTGCTTTATATTTTGGACCAGAAGTGACATAAAAAAGTTGTAGAAGAGGAAATGTATTTCCTTCCAATCAGAGCTGTATTGTTCCACCAAATCTAAGATCCAGCCACATAGTTATACGCACCCAGAGTGCGTATATTTTACAATACAACTTATAAATGTTTCAACTGTAATTTGAAACTATAATTTAGACAAAGTCTTGTGTATTAAAATGAGTAAAGTTAGTTTAAGTTCTCTTTTCTCTAGATTTAAACGTTGATTAACTCCAGTCTTTACCTTTTTCTATTAAATACTTAAGGATGCTGTATTTACTTGCTTTCTGTTTATTGAGCATACAAAGAGTATACATTAATTTCAAAACAATTCTGCCAATTTAGATTTAAATGTCTAGAACTGCTTGGATAAATATGGCTGCAATATGTCTTAGTTAAAATAGTTCTTAATTTCTTGTTCACATTTGTTATTATTTGATCCATGCTGGGGCTTTTGCTCCAGATACTTCAATAACTTCATCTTTGCTGTTATTTCAATATACATTCTTTCTTATACATATAAAGACAGAGGTAATATTCTATATAGAAAGTGTGATTTTATCTTGAATTACTTAAGTGATATATACCTGAATCTTGTATTGGTTTAAACTGGGATTATATGATTAAATTTAGTAAAATCACAGCTGTAATGCACAACCACATAACTAATGGATACACGCTGGTCTCAGAGAATCTCTCTGCATTACAGACAATAATAGATGACTTCATCATCCTTTTTCTACCTTTATATAAGGGTAAAAGTCCTATTCTCATTTTTTCGTATCTTTTATAATTTTTCTGCCATTTTTCCCTTTCATGGTTTTTTTTTTTGTATTTATTTATTCCTATATTTTCTCACTATCTGTGTCTTTCTTTTCTACTCACAACATTTATACCTTGTCTCTTCCCAAACTTTGCTTATACTTATTCACCCATATCTACTTCAGTGTAACCTTTTCCTTTCTGTTTTTCTTTTGATTTTATCCATATTTCTAACTTCAGGTCCTTGATTCCCATCACCTCTACTCCCTGGTTGTTTTTGAGCTAGCTGGCCATCATTCAAACTTCAGTGACACGTTCAGTGAAGTTCCACTTCAGTGGAAGACCTGTTCAGATGGTACATGGGGCAGAAAGAGCACACTTTGAAAAGTCACCTGGCCCAAAATGCAGCAGGGTAGAGTCCATAGGTCAATCTCCCCTCTTTGGATATCCTCTCAGGTCTGGAATGTGCCAGCTTGGGTTCTGAAGGATAGTGAGGATCAGTAAAAGCAGACCATAAACATTCTATCATCTCTGTTGTATTGCTTTAGATTTTTATCAAACTGTATATGCTACCTGTAGTTGTAAAGCAATGCTGCTTTAAATGCAGAAGTGGAAATACTGCTGGGCTTTAATGGAGAACAAGAATTTTGAAGATAGAAATCTTTAGAGTAAGCATCATACCAAGTCAAAGGGAGTTTATTCTGCCATATTAATGTAACTTTTGAAAACATCCAGCCTTTTGTTTTCAGTGTTAGTGAGGCTATTGCACAAGAAAAATGATGGTTTCCCAACTAGAGAAAATGTCCCCAAAAAATTAAATAGGACGAAGGATCCTAAAAATGAAGCTTAGGAAAAGAATTTTGGATTGATATCCCTAGTTATCCACTAGATACGTTTAGACTTTTCTGAAGAATGAACATAGAAAAGGTAGATTTATGTCTGGAATTTTGGGCAATAAACAGCACCTTTGATACTTCCTGTTGATTAAAGCTTTCTAGAATATTTTGTTAATTTTCACATATATCTTGGACAAAAAGGGAAACATCAGTGACAAGCCTAATTAAAGATAAATTTTTTAAAACAGAAATTTCATCTTTTCAACTATTTTCTGCTTTGCTGTTGAAATACAACATAGGCAATTTTTTACATTAATTGAACTGTTAATATAACAATTTGGCTTCCTTAAGCCTCCTTTGGCTTAACTCTTCATTAAGCCTCAGTTCCTTTTCTCATTTCTTTTGACTCCACAGCAGACTTTAGTTTTCTTTCTCCCACCATCTGTATTAACAAAGGAAGTCCAATTACTAAATCAGAACAGCAGTTTGCTTATTCTGATATGACAATGGAAGAAACACTAACAAAAAGCACAACCTTTTGATACTGTCAGAGTATATATTTGATGACATTTGTGACCTTGTATTTTCTTTTCTTTCAGTACTTGTTTTATCTTTATTTCTATAGCCATCTGTGATCCTTACATAGAATATGAATCTTGCAGACAATATTTGTGCAGTAAAGAACACAACAAGGACACTAAAAATACAGCAGCCATTAGACACTGCTTTGGTTCAAACAATAAAAATATGAGTAAATTCTGTTTATATGGGTCTTTGGATACTTTGAATTTTTTACTGCAAAGTAGACTTTACTGTATTACCCCAAGTATCTGTGTTAAACCCAGCAGCCATCAAGGCATAAGAAAAAATAAGATAACAGAATTACTCATGATGTCATGTTAACATTCACTAATTCTATAAAATTCCTCTATTCTGGTAAGGCTAAATAAGTTTTTCTATTTCAGAAAGTATTTGACAAAGAAAAGTTGCATAGCTGCAACTAGTATTTGAAACATATGAGCTCAGCCATGGATTTCTGCGCCAAATCCTTCACTCCTATTCATCTTTTCCTTCTCCTTTCCATCTTCCCTTCTCATTTGAGGTACTTTCTCACAAATGTCCTAAGAAAGGACAAAGCAAGGACAAGATGTTTACATCTTAAAGGATGTAGGAGCTTCTGTAATCATGGAAAGATAAATATATCTAATTCAGTCTGTATGCTGAAAGCAAATGCTGTCATTTCTGAAATATGTATCTCTGCTTTGAACTGCTTCCCTTCAACAACTGTAGTGGACAAAAGAAAGACTATGATGAGCAGAAAGGGGAATTCTTATTCCATAAGCAAAAAGAATCAGCAGTTAGGACTTATGAAGGCTTTCTGAAGAAACGCTTCTTTCTTCTCCAGGATTGGGAAAGATGCCCAATATAACGAGCATTTATATTGCCTGGAAATTACATTAGAACATTTGGGAGAAGTTTCCTTGAAATGTGGCTAGTTTCTGGGCCAGATATTTGGAACTACATATACATGGTATATTTGAATATTGTGAAAATATTTACCCATGAGTAATATATCATTAATTTTTGTCGGTTACACTGAAACATTTGCTGCATAGACATTTTGTTGCTCCGGAAATCTCACACTTAAGCAGTGATAAACTAGTTTTGCACATCAGAATAGAGCTCTTTAACTCAACTTTCAGTTCCAGGGAGAACAATACTGAAAGTAGAGACCATATGATGTAGATGGACATATTTATCTTTGAGTCACTTTGCATTTTCAAGAACTTAGACAAGAACATATGGTTGATGGTTGTCTGCTTGTGCAAAGGTATTATTTTGGGGCCTTTGGCTGAAGTACCACACTCACTTTTTTCTAGACATCTGAGGGAAGATTAAAGAGGGGTCACAATTACATTGCTTTGCTTAGAGAGCATTGTGGATGAGCAGTCCGAGCTCCTCCTCTTCACACTCCCTGCCAAGCCAGACAAGGTACACCAATTTTTTTAAGAAAAACAGTATGAAATAATCAAAGCTAGCAATTTGTAGTCCTCAGAGATTAAAAATCTTCAAGTGTTCAAAAATGTCAAAATGATCTGTTATAATAGTCATAAAAATTTATTATGCAATGAAATGCTGTGTCTGTTTTTCCTAGAGCATAGAGGTCTTTTTCCTAAAGGCAGATGAGCCATCAGAGGCAGTGATTCAAAAAGGTTGCAAAATGTTTCCTGATGTAGTACAGAAAATACTGTCTTTAACAATATTTTCACTTTTTGCATTTATGTTTGCACATTGTTTTTTCCTTTCTTCGTATTTTCAAAAATTGTATCTTCATTTCAGAACTTGGAATGGCAGCAAACTGCTCCTATGGGTGTGGGATAGAGATCTTATATTATAAAGCAGATGGATAGAAAGATCTAGAAAAAACGAAATAAAAAAAGATGTGATGGGAACGTACATAGTTTGCTTTGACTGCTGCTTTACTTCTCTGTAGATTATTTTTTACATTGACCAGATAGAAACCTGGAGAGCTTCACTTCTGCGTTAACTCACTGGCAAAGGAGATCTCATCCTCTGTTTCACCAAGATCTGTTTATTCTTGCCCCCATTTTTATGCTGACACTCGTATGTGCACAGCTGTATCAGGAACTGTGACTTTAGCATTCCTGGCCAAAGGAAATATGCAGTTCATGGGATTGCAAGAAACACAAGAAGCCATGGAAATAAGAAGTCTTCCAAATCAACTCGATTTGTCCTTCATATACTACATGAAGTTCAGCAGTTTGTTACCAGAAAACACAGTTTAACAGTGCCTAAATTCTCTATGGGTTAATGCTATTTTAAGCAGTTAAAAATGAGGTTCAGATAATGTTTGACTTTTCCTAAATATACTGGAGAGAAGAGTTTATTTTCAAAATGCTTCTTCCTACATCATGAGTCAAAAGCATTGACAGTGCCAAATCATGTCATTTCAGCTAAATATACTGCTAAAAGGAACAATCTAATGTCAAAAACAGCCTTTGTTTTGAAAAAAAAAATCCAGTTGGCTATATTTCTAGAAGAAACACGATAACTATAGGCTGTTCTACCTAATTGAAATAAAAAATGTATACCATAATGTGAATGGCAAATGGTTTAGAGTGAACTAATGATCTTACTCAGTCAAAACTTCATAAACACCATGATTTGATGATAAAGTAGTAGCTCATTTCAAATTTGCATACAATTTTCAGTCAATTTTAAAATTTATTTTTTTTATAAGTGAAGAGTTTTTCTCTTTAAAATTTTTACTTAAAGAATGAAAGTCTAACTGACATGTGGAACACCCCCTATATACACAACAAAATGAATGTGTTTTTCTGAGCCATCTTCCCCAACTTTATGTTTTTCAACCTGATGTGGAAGAGAAAAAATACTTTACAAGCAGGGCAAGCTTCCACCTCTTTCAGGATGCACCTCCCTGCACAATGATAGTATTAAATAGTGATACCCTCTATGAGTTAGGAAGAGAGCTTGATGTTGCCTAGAAATAATTCATTAAAAGAAAATGTAGCCAGATGATTTGTTATGGTGTGCTAACAGTTTTAAGAGAGACATTCCAGCAGGTCTGTACCTGGTGCAGAGCAGCTTTTCCAGCGATGAGCTTTGCTGATGACCTGCACCCAGTGCTGTGGGGTCACAACGTTTTCTAGCATTGGCTAGAAAATTCAGCATGGCTGAATGTTTCCTAGCATGTTTTCTAGCGTGGCTGAGTCCTCTGAACATCCAAACCACCTTCTTGCAAAATAATATTCAAGTAACCTAGTAAAATTATTAGGGATCAACACCCCTCGTGTGCCGGCTGTGAAGTGCTGAACGTATGACTGACATTTTGGTAAGGAGGCTGTTGTGGCTGAGATTTGGTGATCTTTGCTGTTCAAATAAAATAAAGATGTCATTAGAAAACTGGAGGAGTCCCAGACACCTGAGCAATTGAGTAATGCTATGCTGGTGAGGTGCAGTGGGAAAACAATCATCAAATACCAGACTTTTTAAAGAATACAATGAATTTTACACGCTATCTAATACCTATGAAGTATCAATGCTACACAATATAGAATAATTGATGTATTGAAATCCAGAAAAAAGCAAAGAAGTCTGAAATATTATAAAATATTTCAAAAGAGGAACTACATATTTTATTCATATGGAATGACATTATCTTAGCAGATTAGGTACAATTTTTTCTAAAAAAAGGATATATTTAAATATTTATATAACCCATTAATCAGAAAAGGAAAAGAACATCTCCCTTAGCAATGAAGATTGGTGAATGGCTAATTACCAGAACATATTAACTTTTAACAGATTAAATTTTTTACCATACTTATCTAATATTTGGCATTCATCCTTGCAGCCATGAAAATTTCTGGATACCTACAATATTAAAAAAGGGAATTAATCAAGGCAATTGCTCATTTTCAAAATAGTAATTTACATGAAAGATTTATGCATACCTTACAGTTCTAATGTAAGCACAAAGACTTCTGTTTTTTCCTCGTTTACTGAACAGCTTTGAATCCATCATATCTATAGCCCAGATAAAAGAGCTTTACCTGTCAAACTATTTGATTTTGAAAGTGATTGGTTATCTATTATTGCTTTTCTTGGAAATGTTCAAAGGGTTTAAACTTGATCTCAGTGCAGACTTCTGTGGTAGAGTTTTCCATTACAAACATTTTGGAAAGTAAGACTTGACGATTTTTGTAAAATACATTTCTTACACAAATACAAATGCATTTAAAAGCAATTTTTGTGTAGCATTATTCAACAGATTCATTCAGTGAGCACAGTGGTGTTTTCTGGCTCTGCAACCTGTTAACCTAAATCATTGAAAAGTGACTTCTTTTCCCAAATTTGATTTTTGTTTCCCAGGAGGCCCTACTCAATATATCTGCATTTTACAGTCAAACTGACATTATGGAAAGGATTTAACTAGATTGTGGTGGCCTTGCATGTACCACTGGTGATGTCTGTCTTCCTGACCTTTGCTCTGAGCAACTGCAATGTGGCTCTTTGCAATTCCATGCTTCCAGCCTTCTGGACCTCTCCACTTCATGGAAATCTTGACAGAGGGACATGTAAGGGCAGACAGGGATGTTAAATGGAAAAGAGGCATGCTTGATTGTTCTCAAGAAAACCATGATAATTCAACTGGATATGTTCCAGTGTTAAATCTAAAAGCTCATTTTTTTTTTAAGTCTCTTCACCTCAGAGCTTAATGTGTCTGCACACTCTTTGTGCACTAAGAGTGTTGGATGAGAGGATCCAAGGAGTCCTTCAGCTTTCCTGGAGGGGCTACTGACTATCTGCTTTAGATGTTTTAAATGGAAAATATTTTTAGATTCCTATCCTCATCCTGCTGCTAAGCTACCTCACACAGTCCTATGTCTTTACTCCCAATGCAATAACTCAGTTTTATTTGAAGGTAGTTCTATCTACCCATGCTTTGATACCAAGGTCAGATGGCAGAAGTTATGAGGTAGAGGTGGAAAATGGCTCTCTGTAAGAGTTACTTCAATCACTTCTTTAAGATATCCTGATTCAAAGATCACTGTGAGGCAGGGAACTCATATACAAGACATACTCAAGAGTTACTGTGAGCTGTTCCGACGCCTAAAGCCACTGGAATGCAGATCCTGCACGTGGTGATTTGGTCTGTTACAGGACTTCATTGGTTTAGTAAAGAATGTACACAAACTTGTGTTCTAATACTCTGTTACAAAGTTTTAACTTGTCTTTTGCTGGTTTTGATGTTAATTTTGTTTTGTTTAGGGTTTTTATTTGTTTGGGGTTTTTTGTTTGTTTGTTTTGTTGTTGTTTGGGGTTTTTTTATGAAGCAGATAGTGTTTGCCTTAATTGATGTTATGCTATTGGACATATTTTTCATGTTAATCTACTAATTTTTTCTGGGTACTCAAATCATGTTACTTGTGTAAGTATAGATTATTCTTGCAGAAAAAATATTTTTGTACCCTTCAAAAGGCCCTGTTGGCTGTAAGGTGATTCCTGAAATTTCAAATACTGGATGTTAGAAAAAATATATTTAGAAAATTACTAAACAGCACAATTTGTTGAGATGTGGGATGGTTAAAAATTCAATTTTAGGAAAAAAAGGAGAGAACTGGTACATTAATCATTCTTAATAATAAACTTCAGATATTCAAAAACATGTGCAATTTAGACAATATAGCAGTGAACGAACATGCAAAAAATGTAAAATAAACTCACTATAAATGTGTTTAAGGGGAGAGCAGTCTGCCTTTCACTGTACAAGCTGTAAAGGTCAGAAAGAATCAAGCAGCATGAAAAATAAAGATTTATTTTTGCCTTAGTAGTTAAATTTAATAAGAAACGTACTGATAAGGAATCCACACATACTTTATGCATTTAAATGTGATTGCAAAAAAAAAGAAAAGAGAAAGGAAAGCAACTAACCTTGCCTATTTTTTTCAGTTGTTCTTTAGCAGATTAATTTAACAATAAAGTACCACAAGATGGGAAAATCTGTGTCTTTCTATGTAAAGGAATTGCTAAACTGTTCAAAGCTGCTTTGATTGCACTCTTACTATTAATTCTCAAAAGTCTTCTTGGGACATTTTTGAGTTTTATACCAATTAAAACACATTACTGAGGGGAAAAAATACTGCAAAATTGGAAGGCTTGAAATGAGTTTTTATAATTTAAAAGCTATTTTCCAAGTTAAGTCTTAAGGGATATTTTAAGTTATTTTCACACCTTACAACAATCTTCCAGAGGTTTGGGCTTTACTAGAAACTGTAAATAATCACACAGATGTGCTTAAGTATAGCCACATCAAAACTAAATAAGGGTGAAAGCCCAAACTTAACTGCTGAAAATACAGTGGTCTAAAGAAACAAACCAATGCCCCTGAACCAATGGACCAACCAAAAAATCAAAACCAGTGACAATCCCTGCCCCACGCCCAGATTAAAATTAATAACACCTAAAGAAAATTATAAAAATCTACCATAATCAAAAGCACTTTGATGATGTAATACATAGACTTTGCTTAAATATTCTGAAATCTCAGCCACTTTCTTAGGCAGAATTTGTCTTAACCACTGTTCTGGTCTGGGTCAAAGTTGGTCTTGGCCATTACATTAAAGCACTGTTTGAAAGACTTCAAGAAGTTGAGGAATATTGCAAAGCAGGATCTCCTGCAGATGGAACAGCAACACTTGCTTTATTGAAAACTTCTTAGAGTGGAAGAAAGGATGAAATTATATTTCCCTAAATTCACAGATGTTACAGATTTGGAGGTAACCATTATTTAGGTGTCCTTACAATGCCTATGTTTATTGGTTTATCGATATTTTCACTTCTCCATTCCAGATGGCTACAGTCTTTCATGTCACACATCAAACTCTCATTATTTCTCAGTTCCAGTAATTTCTCATATACTCAAAGTGCTGCTTTATTCTGAAAAATTGTACATAATTTCAGATTTTGCTGTGTAAAATCCTCCTATTAATCATAATGGAATCCACCCTTTTCTGATGCCATATTAATAAGGTGGCAAGCAGCTCAGAGTTTTTCCACACAATATAAGGCCAGCATTATTCATCCAGTGCTTTACTGAGCACAGCTTTCCAGGCCATGGCCCCTTTGCATCCAGACTTCATGTTAATTCTTTTACTAATTCATTCCAGTGCATCTGGAGGAGCCACTGTCCATGTCTCATGTTTTTTTCCAAAGCTGGAGTCCTCCTAGTTGATACAACACTGCTTCATATAGTCTGCATTCCATTCCCAAAATCATATCCTTTTCCATAGCTTGAAAACTTGCACCCTTGTCCCCCAATGGTGACAGGCTCCCTCAGCCTTCGCGTTGTCTGCTCTGCTCCATTACAAATAAGGCCATTGTTAGTGTAAGTTTAGCAGTTATTTGGCACCAATCTGCAGAGATTAATGGAATTCATACAAAAATAGGAAGGCATGCAAATTTTCTAGCCAGATATGTGACACTGTTGGACCAGACTTGTACCATTTCTCATTTTCCACAAAAAATGAGGGAAAAACACTGTGACTGTTAAATGTCTTAAGACATGAACAGTACACACACACATACATATGAAAGACCAGCTTTGCCTTGCAAAGTGATCAGTCTCTTGCAGGATAAAGCTTGCTTTCAAAATTACAGCCAGCGAGTTAAGGAAACTTGATGTAAATGTAAAACCCTACCAGCTATTTTTGGATATATACACATAGCACATTTATGTCTGCTAGTACTGGCAGATACAAAACACAGCAGTGTAACAGCTAGGTGATCTGAACTTTTAATTATGGTAAGCAATGGGCAGAAGTTTGTTGTCTTTTGGGTTTTCTTGTTTAAGACACTGGTCAGGGAATGAAATTGATTGCAGATCCCAAAAGAGCACTAATGAGCGTCTGGGAATTTACACTGAATTTACCTGTAAATGCAACAGGAATTTGGAAACTCATAACAAGAGTGAACACACTTCCATTCTTCCTTATCAAGTTCCAGCTCCATACAGCAGAATACCCTTGCCCACTATAGGAGAAGTCAAGAGACTTGTTTATGTCATAAGCATAATATTTGTGACTTGCTGCAGACAGCTGTCCAGGGGCACGGTTAATATCCTGACTGCTGTTCAGTAACTTTCTACTTGCAAACTCATGGTGAATTTTGACTGTTGTATGAATGAAAAGGGAAAGTGCAGCAATCTTCTGATCATTCTCAGAGCATTAGAATTTGTCTCCTAACAACACAGTGTTTTTCCCTCATGCTTCAGTGAAATCCTCAATCTAAACATTAGAAAATAGCTAGTAACAATGCTGCTAGCAGTCTGCTATGTACATATTAGATTCTTTTATTCTCTGCATTAAAACTGGCATTGGCATGGAAAAGTATGCAAATCAAAACAAAACATGTCTTTACTTGAAAATAACTCTACCACTATGAATATTTGTAAGCAATCCAGTAAAAGTCCTCTAACACATAGTTGTAGAACTGTACTCAAAGTTTGTTTTATCCTTATCATTATCTATACTTAATGTTTTCTCAGCATCAAAATGGAAAAATATATTAAGGTGTCAAGTTTATCTGACTGAGCATCACAGCTAACACCCATAGCACCCACCTCTAAATATCAGCTTAGTTTATCCCACTGATAAAGGCTGATCTTTCTCCAGCACTACATTAATTGCCTTATTTACTTGATGACTTTAATCCCTATGCTGTCGTATCACCAAAATTAAAAAAGGAAGGCAAATCATACTTGGCATAATAGAAAACTATTCAAGTTTCTGTAGGATCACTTTGTGATCAAGTTCTTGATCCTAAGCTCAGCATCATTGTCAATAGTTTGTCTTTGCTATCTTTTCTGCCTTGTAAAAACTTTTTCATTAATATCTAATGCAAACTTACTCTCTTTCAATCTGAAGGCATTGCCCTTTCTCCTATCACGACATGTTCTTGTAAACAGTCTCTCTCCTCAGTTGAATGTGATCAGGGAACCGATTTAATGTAACAATATATTTACTGCTCAGTAACAGTCTGGAGCAGAAATTATTCCTTATTGACCTTCACACACAGGTGTGACCTTCTTACACAGGGATGCTATACAGCATTTTGCAGTTAGTGGCACAACAATTAAAATAATGGTGGTGCAGATGTACTATTTTAATTTCATCCTACCTTGCTGTTACTGCACAAATTAAAATAATACTTCCTGAATCTGGCAGTGGCAGGATTATAAGTGATATAATTGACCTAAGCAAGTCATCTGCTTTATCTAACCATTTTTTTGCTCAGCTTTATAACATGACAATTAATGAATACTACTTCCATGCTAAGGCTTAGCTCACCAGACCACAGAGGTGTGTGGGGAACTCTCTGCACCATGCTTGTGGCTGGCAAAGTACAGCCAGGCAGTCTTAAAGTTTTATGCAGAATTAAAGCTGGGATAAGGAACCAAAAAGTAGGAGACCTAGATTTGAGGGAAATGGAACAGCTTCAAACTTAATGAGTTCACATTTAAAATAGTTGAATAAATGCAGGATTATTTAATAAATTCATAAAAAATAAAAACTAACAAACAAACAAACCCAAAACAAAAGGCAAACAAACAAACAAACAAACAAAAAACCCACCAAAACAAACACTGAGTTTTAACCTCAACAGTTTAGCTGAAATCAGCTTAGGAGCTCATCACTCAACCTGTAGAGAAATTTCAGGATTGGATAACTTAACATCAAAGGAATAATGCTGATTTTCCAATACATCATTTTTTCTACCTGTTACATCCTTATCCTGACACTAAACTGCCTTGCAAGGCACCAATACTGAGTCAATACATTGAAAATTTAACTGTAACTTTATTGGGCATTACTTGTATTGTTGTGCTTATGCACTTTTCTCAGAATGTCTTTTGCCATCTTAGAAATATGATAGTGTGTCTTGGTGGGTAGAGGAGGACTAGTCTTTTTAATTGTTACATGTACTGGTTTAAGACCAAGAGAATCACAGAAAGGTTAGCAATTTAAACTGAATTATTCATTTCAAGTGAAAAAGAAAAATTTCAAATAGATGGCATATTACAATACTGATGGACATTTGACAGGATGGTAGAAAAAGTTCACTGTTTGGAGAGATGATTCTGAGCTGTCTGGCATATGTTTTGAAAATCGTTAGTTGTTAGCAAGTTATTCCTGTTCAAAAAAAAAATACAATTAAATGTCCAATTGTTAAAGCTGATTTTTTTTTTTTTTTTACTGCTAGCCTTAAAAGGAAAGTTACCTTTGAAGATTATTGTCAGACAAGACATCCTTTAATTTATACTTTCTATTCCTTGAAGTTATATTAATTGTAAAAGGTGATAAGAAAACTTGAAATGTATCTTTTAAAAACCCCTTACTTTGTACATGTGAATCTCTATATTGAAATCCAGATTTATGGTGATGTTTTGCAGGTTTTTATTTTTACTCCATTTTGAACCATATTTTCAAAAAGAGATGTTATTTTCTTAGTAGTCATAGTCTGTATAAAGAAAACTACCTTTAATTATAATGAACATAAAAGAAAATCAGCACCTAAGTTCAAACTACACAGAAAAATCATATAAACAATGAGGTTAAGAAAGCAACAGGAAGTTAGAAAGAAGAAGCATCTTGGTTGAGGCCCTGGAAATGTTTTGTAACTTGAAAATGGAAATAGAAATTTCACAACAAATTATCATTGCTGTATTCTTGATGACATCTAAAAATGGTAGCAATCACCACCATTTAAATTAGTCTTTAAACAGCAATAATGGGACATGGGCTGCCTACTGGTCTTTAAAGACTTCTTATTGGATTAAGAGAGATTCTGATACACTTAACAAATGATACAGTTCTGCAGCTCGTAGATATAAAATGTCTGTTGTTTGATTTAGGATCAGGGTACTTTCTGTAGAAGCTGATCTGTGTAGAGAATGAACTCAAGTAGCAGCCTGGGAAAAGCTGAAATGAAAGGCAAACCTTTGAAGAGAGTTTGGGGCAGATTTAGGAGTGCTGTACTTCAGCTGAACAGCATGGCCCTTGATGAGCTATTCTTTGTAACTTTAATTTTATGCTTTAATGAACATATAAAGTAATAACTTTTTAGAAGCTGTGTATGCTCTACTATCTCCTATTTCCTATGGAGCAAAATTCAACTCTATTTTACTCTATTTATAAGTAAATACATAAACAAACGAATAGCAGATATTTATTCCTTTGGGGAAAAATTGTAAAGCTGGGACCTCCCAACCCTTGCATCTAAACATTCACATTGTATTTTCCACAGCTTTTGGATATGTAATTAGGGTAAATTTTATTCCATAGCATAATTCATACTAAAACTTTCATCAGGACTGCAGCATATCACAGTGTACTATTTAACTGCCAAATCATCATCCTGCATACTAAACTGCATCTTGAGAAAAGAGTAATTTAACTGTCATTGAAAATATAATACATTGGAACAAGCAGCCAAAGTTGAGCAGATAAAACTGAAATTAGCTGAAATATGCTGTCAGATGAGCAATAGATGGAGGAATTACAAGCAGATGAGTAAACAAATCACTGGCTTCAAGTGCAGCAGTAGCAAATGCTAATTACACCAACCACATACATTTTCTAGATGTGGAATTACATAGATGTATGTATATATACAGTCAAACATAAAGATTTCATTAAAAATTACTTGATACACATTTTCATAAATTTTATATTAATAAATAATATAAATAGTGTGGTTAGATTATATTTTAAATAATATTATACAATGTAACATATTATAATAGTAATAAAATATTATTTATTTATAATAATAAATACTGTTTTGTTATTTTAATAAAGTTTAATTTATTAAACTGTACACAGATCTCAGAAAATTCTTGTATCCTAGCATATCATACTTTGTCTTAAATTTCTTGATGAAGCTAACATTTTAAGTTTTATAATGTCATCAGTGGGACCTCACAATAATAGACAGCAAAAAAGAAACTGATATTCATCTGAATGGAGAATATCTGGTTACTTCTGATTTTCAGCATCTAGGTTTGTAGACTTTGTATAGAAGAAACTCCACAAAGATTCCTGGGAAATACGCTTTCACAAAAAGCCTTAAAAATATCTTATTCCCCTTTTTCCCTTTCGAGGCACAGGGATTCATTCATCACATACTTCATATTTCTCGATGAAATTATTTGAGGATATAGATGGATTGCCTTCTGGAGATAGCTTTTCTGTCAGAATATTGCACAAGTGACTCTTAAATGCAGTGAGTATTACCATAATAATCAGAAAACATTTCATGCATTTAAACCTGCATTCTTTTTAAAGATTCAGTAAACTAATGTTCCACTTACTCTGTGATCACAAAAACACAAGACAGATGGAACATGATTGTGAGTGAGAATAAGCAGGAAAAGGATTTTCTTCCAGATTCATGCCTTTATTTCACTTTTAGTAGCTTATTTTTAGGATAGAAATATCAGTTAAAAAAAACAAACAAAAAACACAAAATCAAACAAAAAAAAACTTAACTTTTTTTTAAACATCCTAGCAAATATCCAGAGATACCAATGAGATTGGAAAAAAGTAAGAAAAAAACCTCTGAATTGATGTACAAGCAGAAGACTGATGAGAGAATGAAAGAAAACGTAATCCTTAAATTAAAGCAAAGGATTTTCCTACTATACATGTAGAAGTAATAATGTATAGCTGGTGATTTCAAACAAATATTAAGACTGACCAGACTATTGACTGTGAACTTATGAAGCTGAAAACAGTTTTAGTGAGGGAATAAACCAAATTTCATATGGTTTGCCTGTGCTGGTTTCATTTAGAACCTACTATAGCAAATTGAAATATTTCCCCTACAAAATTATTTCCTAACCTTCAAATGTAATCTGCTTGTTAAAGTATGAAATTTGATTATTCCTGCTTTTTTAGATGTGCATGTGTCTAGCTAGCATGACAGAAACAGTCCCTCACAGTATATAACTCAACATTTGACCTTCTGAAGAAACTGTGCACAGATGTTCTGTCTAATGGATAGGATAGTCTCATTCTTTTGTTTAAAATTTGCTACTTAATTTTAACATGCATCTATTTTTATAAGAAAATGTTATGTGGTTATCTCTGGGAACAGCCAAAGCAAAGAAAAGGCTAATTAATAATCACTAAATATCAACCTAGAAGAAATACTTTGTGTTTGAGAAAGAAGTCGTTCAATGAGGTGATTTTGTACCTCATTGGTTTGGGGATTTTTTTCAGATGGTGATCATTGCAAGAAGCAGTAGGTTCCAGAGAATCAAAAGAAACTAATCTTACTGCCACTGTCAAAGAGGTCAGAAAGTATGTTTTGGAAACAGGAATGGAATCAAATCCCCAACTCTGGATTAAGATTCAGACACAAATTATCTCATGGTTTGATTTTTGTGGATTCAAAAATTTAGCTGATGGCTGTGTCTGCCACATTGTCTGCATGTATTTCTATGAATACCTTGCTCAGACTGGGAGATTGCACTGTTTTATTATTGAGCTAACACTGTTGTATCTGTCAAAAACAGATTGTCTGAGAAGCTCAGGCTGTTTGAAAGCCTGCTCTCTCCAGCAAGTCTCCACAGAATGCACTAATTTTTTGAAGCACACAAAAAGAGAAAGTATGTTATGATCTTAATGCAGAAAAGCAGACAAGCAGACTACAGGGTTCTTTTCAGTAGGGAAATCTGATACAGTTACTGTATTTGCTGTTTTGACTTCTTTCCAAAGAAAAGTAAGCAAAGTATATTATTTATACTGTTCTAATGGACACTAGTCAGCATTACATCCTGCCTTTATCTACCTACCCTAACACACCAAGGAACACCTTGTTTTGTGATGAATTATCATGAGAGACAAGGAAACCACGAAGTGTGACTTCAGGAATACACTGCCATCAGAGGGGATGCTGTGAGACAGCTACTCCTCTTCTATATCAATATAGTAAAGGCATGGATAGTGATTTCACTGATACCATCAAGCTCCAGCATTTATTTTAGCATCCATCCCTTTAAAATTTCTGTACATTTTGGTGTTCCCTTCCCTGCTCTCTACCAAAATTTTTAGCATTCTGTCAAGCTGTGGGTTTGGGGATTTTTGCCCTGTGTGCTTTCTCAATCGGCTGTTTTTCTCTCTAGAGTTGTAAAGATAATCATTTGTGATTGCAACATGAAAATACGACTCAGCAAAACTTACAGGTAAAAAATGGTATTTAATTAGCTTGCATTTTACATACAGATTTTATTATTCCATGAGCAAAAGGCCTCAATTACAGACAATTATTTTAATGTAGTAACAATGGATTCATAGAGGAGCTATTGAGAAAACAGTATTGGAGAAATGTCAGCTATTATGAAGTGAACAAAAATATGACAGTCACTCTGAGTTGCTGTTCACCAGCTAAAGTTATTATATTTATCAACACTTATAATGCTACATTAGTGCTGTACTAACTCTGCCTTGCCCACTGGAATAATGTCTGTACAGCACATGAGCTAATCAAGGCAGGCTGCAGCTCTCCTTACTCACAGTATAACTCATTGAAATGAATGGACATTTTACAGTCAGCTTGAATATGGCAACAGCTTTATGAGATGCCTCTTTCAAGGTCACACAAGAAATGCATCTTTGTGCTAAAAACAGAATCCAGATGTCTGCTGAATATAATCAGCAGAAACATTTCTGTAGACACCGCTCCTATCAGTACAGCACTAGTAGGGGTTTAGTAGCCCTCAATCACATTTTCAGTCCAATCTTTCCCTTCCCCTACATGACCCCATGACTTCATTATGGCACCAGCCAAGAGATTTGCACTTCCAAAACCTGTCTATCCCTTGTGTGTCATCAGATACAGGAGGTGCTGAACAGCACCGTACATGACTCAACTTGGCCAGCTCTGGCAGCAGGGCTGGCATTCACCACAGAGCTCTCATGAAACAGAGCATGTTCTCTGTTTGCACAGGGTTTTCACTGTCCCTATATCAATGTCAGACACCAAACCACACTAATCTGAAAATAAACAGAGTGAATGGATATTAAACATGAATAGTAGTCACAGGAAATCACTAAAGGGTATTTGTAACAAAATGCAAGGGATTTACCATTCCCATTAGCGTTTAAATCAGTTCTATGGCTAAAAATCCAGGCACTAATGCTCCTAAAACTAAACTGCTCTCCCATTTTAGTACCATTCTAATAAAATCCAAATGAAGGGATTTAAATGGAAGCCATCCAGTGTCAATGACATGCTGCTGTTGGTTACCCCAGGATGTGCAGTATCAATGACCGGGCAGCAGTGCTGAGTGCATGGACAAAATCCAAACCCCTTTTTTTCAGTGCTTAACCACAGTTGAAGCCTTCTCCCTTGTACAACACAGCTGGTTATGTGGAAGCCCTGTGCTACCAGAAGATAAAAACACTCAACCATTTGTATTAGGTCCTATAGGCCCTGGGGCATTTTAAATGCAAATACACTAGGATTTACATGTGTTTTAAGCCAAATCAATGAATTTATCACCTCAGAATGAGCTGGAATGATAGAAAATTCCCTTTATTTTGACAAGGACTTGCAAGTTGGCACTTACTAAGAAAGCTAATTGAAATGCACTTACGCTACTAAAAAGCAGTGATAAATTTATGAAATGCACACAATTACTTTTAGCTGTCAAAATACTTAAAATAATAAACTGTCGGTAGATAATCAACCAGCTACTATGATTGAAGACACACAATTTTATTTAAAAGATGGGTCCAGAAGAATGACTACTTCAAACATAAAAACAGACGAGGCTGAAGAAATAAAGATATAACAATTAAAATGTACCTTTGAGCAAAGTCTGAAAGAATATGCCTTATTCCAGCTATATATAACTATCCTTTCAACTTCATCATACTACTAACATGCAAAAGTTTTTAGCAAGATCTTTAGCAAGGTTTAGCAAGATTTCGCAAGGTGCTGGAAGTTACTTAGATAAAACTCACTGAATGGTTTAGCAAAGTTTTGGTCACAGGTCTGTGAGCATATTTTTGCTATTTTAATGAATTCGTTGTACTGCAAGCAAGAAGAGAAAAAGAAAGGCAGGAGAAACAAAGAAAAGTTTAATATGCATTGAATTTTCTCCCTGATATAAAATCCATATAAAATCATAGAGGATAGTCTAAAATAGTTTATTTCTCATAACAAAAAGTACCGTTTTTTTTTTTTTTTTTTAAAGCATATTTACTTCTATCTCTGTGATACTTTATAACAGCAAATCGTTGTGATCAAAGGAAGTGTATTGAAGTGTGGCAAGTAATTTCAGTTGTCTAGATTAGCAAAAACTCTCCAGTATTATACAATGAAGTTATACCAGTTATATACCAAAGTTACATAACTGGGGAAAAAAAAGTATGAATGGTACTTAGCTCATACCTCTGTACAAAAGGAAAGGAAAAAGAGGAAAATAGAATTCACTTCATTGTACCACTTGCTGTATTTCTTTACTGTGTGACAACAGGAAATGAAATGGCAAAATAGCATGTGATAAGGTTTTCCACTGAAATGCCAGATTGTGCTAAGAAGTATCAAAGAAATAGTTGAAGCAGAGAGAGGGAAGCTTTTGGGGAGCTGAGGAAAAGCCTGAGGTAAATATTTGAAAGTGTTTGTAAAATTAGGTGGAGACCTTACTTCCTCTCCCGACATATAATTTGCATAATGTGCACAAAATTAGTACAGCCTATGTAAATTAAAGAAACCAGTGTTGTGAATTTTCGTATTTCTGTTTATTTCTTCATTATGTATTATTTGAAATTTGTGCCCATACAAAGTGTATTTGGGTGGTTTTCTTACTGAGTGGCATGAAGTCACTACAGACAACCTTAATCATCAAGATGATTATATATTCACTATGTATATAAATGCCAAATACATAGGTCAGTGTGTGAGAGCAGAGCCTGATGAGATGGAAATCAGAATTTTTGATTATTTGTTTCATACTTTTTTTGTGGAAGTGTATGAGCCCACTCAGAAAAATTCTAAGGACAAGGTTTCAGAAAATATTTTTTTCAGAAGAGATGATTGATTACAGAGCATAATATATGGAAAGATAAAGGAAAAAAATATTGGGAGCTGATAAGAGGGAGAAAATCCACTATTTTTTATTCAAAATTGTTTTCCATACTAACAGCATCAGTTACTCTCTAAACTCAAAAGATTGCTTATTCCCTATGTCCTACTTAGTAATTCAGTTTTCGGTATATTAACATGAGCACTTTTCTACTCTTCAGGATTTGTACTATTTGCTTTAGATTTGCCTTATCACATAGAAAATGTTTTATTTCTAGCTCTTGGTAAGAAAATTTGTCCCAAGCTACAGTGGAGATAGACTGTCATTTAACTTTTCCTGAATAGCAGCTGAAATGTAAATTTTCAATACATTCAGAAGTATTTATCTTACTGTTCTATTTTTAATTTCAGAGATATTCACTACTAAGCTTTTTATAAACATGGTCCTGAAATCCAGAAGTTCATAGAACATAGCTTAGCACAGCTAAAATTCTTTCAATTCTTAATATTTACCTATTTGTCCATGAATTAAAAATGCTAGAGTCTCTATGTGACTTATTTTGTAATCCAAGATGAAGAAGTGAATGAAGATAAAGATTACTCAAGGTCAGCAGCAAAGACAGCATTATTTATTTACATATTTTGTCCAAAGAACTAGAGTGTCAAGAGAAGAAAGATGAAGAGAATATTAACTTCTGCTTTTCCTTCAATTTACTGAAAACTTTCAGCATGTTTAAAGTAAGTGATGGATACTCCTATCAAGACCTCCAGGGCTACTTTGCTATCCAGTGATTATATGAAAGAAAATGCGTACCTATATCAAATCCAACTTCCAGTTTCCATTGATGGACACTTCCAAGGGAAACCTGTAAATCCCAGTATTGAAAATACAAGTGAAAGATTGTACAAGTGAGCTGTAGCATAATATTCTTTCCATTTGATTTTGTTTAATCTATTTAACTGTATTAACATAAATGGAATTATCTCCAATATTCACAGTCAAATTTCTTGGAAAGTAATAAATTTATTAATACAACTACACTGACTTGTTTCCACCTGAAAATACACTACTTGCTAAAAAAGGGAAATGTCTACAATTTTTAAAGTTTAAATATTTAACATATTTGGTACATTGTCCAGTAGAATAATATGCAGTATACGTTCAATATTTCTCTTTCAGAATTTAAAAATAGTCAAAATATTCAGCAAATTGTAATAATTATTAATCCAAAATTACTAGTTACACACAAGGACATATATCTGGAGCATGTACCAGATGGTGGAGCAGTGATTCAGAAGGAGTTAGGAGGTCATCCTGAGCAATTATCTCTACATGACCTTTGTATGCAGGGTTCCAGTATAAAGGCCTGCTTGATGCATTTCATGGTTAAATAAAATGAAGAACATTAATTTGAAATAGAAAAGCTATCCTGCCTTTACTGGTAGCGTTGTGAGCATTGCTTGCTATGAAAATACTCCAGGTTTGAAGAAGACATTTCACAAAAAAAAATCTGTACACTGGAAACACCTCAAAGGTCAAAAAACATAAAGCAATTAAAGGAAGTACAAAATAAGACTTATCCATTTCAATCAATTTCGTTTATCAAGTCGGAGTTGGAAAAGTTTTAAAACTTCAAAAATCTCTATAACTTACAGCATGGATATTTATAAAGCTACCCAATAAGGCAACCATTTCCAAGTTTACATAGAAAATTAAAAATGCACTATATGGTTTTTATACTCAATCTAATGTAAACTGGAAATAATATGTCAACAAAAGCAGTTAAAAAACTTGAACTGATGTGGTATACACACCTTCTTACCACGATGCTTCATACTACATACTGGCATACTCTGCTCTGGATACTTTGCAAATATGCAGTTTCCCAGATTCAGGAAAAAAAATAACAAATATACTGTTATTAGTGGATAGGGTAGACTTGTATGATCTGTAAGTTCTAGGTCCCACACAGAGAAAGCCCATCCACAATTTTTTTTCTGGATGAACAGGTAAAGGAGGGAATTGCTTACATTCCTCTCAGTATGGAGAAAGTACTGCACTGGCTCCTCTTGAATGTAGTGTGTTTGGACACTATCTTTCCTAAAGTTTGCAAGAATTTTTTTTTGTTCTTTTTACCTGTGATACAAAGGTGGTTGGATGTTTTCTTTCTTATTTCTTATTCTCCCCTCTTTCCTCATTTTTTATTTTTTTTTTTTTTACGGACAGGGAATACTATATTGAGCAGAACAAGCTTTGATGAAAAATATAAAACCACTTAAATCTTCCTTAGATACTTTTCTTATAGCAATATCAACACATTTCAAGAAATGTTCAGAATATATTTTCCTTCTTTATACTTGTAACGAGTCTAGGTAATTTTTTTTTTTTTCCACTTTGGAGTTTATGATGAGAATTGGCAAAATAAGACCACTTGAGTTTCAAAAATTAATTTCCTAAGACTCCTATGAGCAAAGACTACTGGCAGGACTTAGATTTTGTTATTTTCCTTCTGTAACCACAGTTTAACATCCTGAAGATTGAGAAGATTTTGTCTACCTACAACTTTAAGCAGGACTTAATGCACTCTGATTTCACAGTTCAGAGAACTAGAAAAACTGACCTCATTTGACCTTAAATACTTGGAAATTAATCATAGTTTCTCCTTTATATATATAAACATTAATGGGCAAGATTCAAAGGAACAAAATCATGTCAGGTCCAGCCTTGTGGTTCTTAAGAGGTCACTGAATTTCAAAGACTCTAAATGTCAGTTTATATATACACAGTATTCCCTAGAAGATAGGACTGCAATGGCCATGTGCTCTTCAACCACATTTCCCCTTTTCCTTTCCCGTTTCCTGATGTGCTGCTATGTCAGGAAAGTGGGGTAGAAAAGCAAGTAAGCTGGCATACTTATTCCTCAGAATCCTCCTAAGGAATTAAATTAACATTTGGAAATTGAAATTTGCTGAAAGATTTGGTTTTTGACATCTAAAGAGCACAAGAAGATTCAGAAGTCTAGTTCCCATTGCTCACAAATGTTTGTTTCTTGTCCCAAATAATTATTGTCCCAAAAAACTATTTCTTGTCCCAAAATAACCTGGGTGCTTATGGAAAGACTTGGAATGAATTCTTCATTTCTAAATCTCCAGTTCATTAATTCATTAAAGTTGTACAATATTAAAGCTTATCATACCAGAAATGCCTCAGGCAATTAATCTGTAATTTTATAGGACATGTAAATAATCCCAAAACAGATTTAAAGTTTCTATTTCTATTTCTGAGTTGAAAGAGATTACATCCTACCTTTTCAGTTTGTCACAGGACTCAAGTCTGAACTGCTGGCATCCTGATCCCACTAATTATCTTACCGTTAAGGTAGAATTTTAACTGTTCTGTCTGACATTCAATTGCAAATATATAAATTATATTTTTAATTTGTAAGAATAATGCCACTTTTTTTATATTTTTTACTTTTTTTTTTACATGCCAGTTTAGTTAGCTTCCTTCTAGTTTCAGCAAACTTTTAACATTTGCAAGGATGACTTTTGCAGTCTTACTTGCATTCTTTCTTATACATGTACACACATACACATTCATATAAATAGATATAAATGTATTTGAACATAAAATAAAAATTTTAGGAACTATATTAATATAATTTTAATCATTTAACTAAAAAAATTAGGTTCTTGTGTCCTCCTAGCAACTTCAAAAAAGGATTTGGACTATAACCAGGATGTTTTAGACTTCATTATTAGGAACTCATTTGTTAGGGATTTTGAAGATGTTTTTCTTTTTATGAACCATTTTCCATTTAACATATTATATTATCACAGATAAATCAGAACTCGAGTTCTATTTTTAAGCTAGTTAATTATTAATATTGAAAAAGGAATATTAAATATTTCTTACAGTCATTTAAGAATGTAGAAAGAAATTATTACAAGTTTAATTTATTTCACCACTTAAAAATTGAACTTGATAAGCTGAAATGCATTTCCTGCAAGCTGCAATGTCATTATAGGTGTAAAACTGAGACCTTTATTTAACTGCATAGTCCATATCCATCCAATCATTTAATATTGTCTGTTAATACAAAAGTGATTGCAGTGTCAAGCTTCATAGTTCTTTACTCAAAGCACAGTTGCTTTTAGCAAAAAACATCTGCCCTGTTCTCTGCTGATATTCTCATGTGCTCAGAAAAGTCAGGGGCTGAAGCTGAGCCCCAGCAGGTGCTGGGGGAGTCGTCCTCACCAGGAGGAGAACTCTGCCAATGGGACATTTATTTGTGTGTAGGGGTGCTCTTCCACTTTGTTTCATTTATCAACATTTGCAAAAATGTTCCAGAAATCTGATGCTAACACTTCTGAGTTTGTAACTTAAGTTATCCAAAGATTACTTTTCTTTACTGGACATAGGGTGTTGTTGGAAAATCACTGTTCTGTAGCACAAAGTGAAGTTGAAACTGATCACAGGTCAGAGGTTGTTCATCTCCACATTAGATGACTTATGTTGCCTTGCTAGCACAAACTTGTGCCAAATGGTGGCCACACCATATCAGCCTAGGCTAGAGGATATTCTTGGAGAAAAGTGCTTTTGTTCTAAAAAACACATATTTGGGTTGTCCTACATCCATGTAAGCATTAAAACTCATTGTGGGTGGAAGGTGATACTGCTTGGAATAGGATTTTTGCTCATGTTCACAGGAGCAATCACTGGTCATCGTATGAACTGCATCAGTAAACTGATCAGGGCAATCAATAATATCAATGCAGAGGTGGCAATCAGTTCTGTTGGGCTGAATTCACATACTGAAGATTCTTTACTCTGGGACAAATCAACAAATGCCTTGGAAATTAAAATATCCACCCTCAGGGTACAGCAGCAAGACGCATCACTATAACATGAGAGCTATCTCCAGGAATGTGACTCCCTCTGCAAGGCAATTGATGTCATCATTGAGACAGAAATGGCACCTGAATTAAGTTTAGAAATTGCATCACTGATAATGAAACTTCAGTGATATCTCATATGTCAAATATCACCTTTCTCTTTCTTAGATAGGAAGAGATTATTACAAGATCCAAAGAACTGATTTTACAAAACCATATTAAAAGGATCATTCATACTTAACTTGTGAGTTAAGTTGGGTGGCACTGATCATTGTGATCACTTGTTTTATACTGTGCAAGCAAGTTTTTTCTTAACTTTTTTGCTTCAGACAACTAGTGAAATAAAGCATTCAGTCAATAAAATAATATGCTACAGGGTTTTTACATTTCTTTATGTAGTGATAAACGTGAAAATCCAGGATGTATGTTTTACTTAGGGTTAGGTCAATGACATAATTTATGACCATCACCTATGATTGATTCATAAAGGAGAAGTTCTTGTCTAGTGAAAATAATTTTTGTTTCCAAAACTATTTTTCAAGTCTCCAGTAGAAAATAACTGACTGAAAGGAATACATAATTGCAGTTATTAGCTGGTTTAGTTTTTTTGTTTTCATTCTAAAATAATGCAAAAATGTTAAGTTACTTACAGATAAAGAGGCTCACAGGATGTACCTGCATTAGGATTTTACTTTTGATAAGGAATATTTTTTGAAACAGATCCTGTTAATTCTTATTTACCATAGGGTATTTGTGTGGTGGAACTGTCTCAAGGCCCAGGTTTCTAGCAGTGCAATAAATAAGAAGGTGTGCTTCATATTTTCCAATTGATATTCACCAATTGCTAATGGATTCTCACTTTATGGCATCAGCTGTTACTGGGTCAAGACAAACCCATCAGAATATCTACTGGCTGGATTTGGGGCACTTGGCACAAACAGTCCTGCTTGGCAGACTTGTTCTTCTGTGCCTGGGCAGTGGCTATTGAGAATCAAGGTCGTGGCATTAATGAAACTGAACATGAGAGAAGGACTTAGTGGCTGGATAAATTCCACACTTTTTTCAATGATCCAGTCACCTCCTGGCCAGAGCTTGGAAATGAGTTTTTGCTTTTTTTTAATATAAGATTTTTATTATTCTGGGGGTCTGTTCTTACAAGTTTATTCTCCCATGGAAACAGATTAATATCAGAACTGAGAAATATCACTCCCCTTATATTATGAAAATCTGTAATAATACCATCTCTAAAAAAACCCCAAACCAAACAGGTATGGAACTAAAAGTACTACAGTCCCACTGAGGATTTCTCTGAATTGATGGATCAAATTCTGATGTGTTGTTCTTTATCACTGAATTCTTGTCACTTCAGCTGAAACAAAAGAATTCCTAGGGGAAACCTGACAACCAAAAAGAGAAACCCCTGATGTTTAATCTCCCTAGTGCCTACACAGCATCACCATCTTCCCTCTTCTTTTCATGATGGTCCTCATGGTAAAAGCCCTTCTCATTTCATCTTCTTGTCTTGCATGAGTTGAAGTCAGTACAAATCTCCCTCATTCCATGGAAATCACTCTAATGTTTGTTTCCAGAACTGTTTTGACACTTTTTATTACAGGTGGATTGATTACATCATTAAAAGAAAAGTCAAGAAAGAGGATTGAATGTCATTGACTACATTTCCAGAGCATTGAAAGTGGACTAATATTTTAAATTATATTTTAAAATGCTTAAAATTGAGTAGAGAATAAAGAAGCAAAGGAATGAGTAGGGAAGAAAACATTCCCTGAAACACAGTACCAGATACTCTGGAAATGAGAAGCATCCAGTGAACCAGTATAGATATTTAACATTTCCCATGCAAAAAGCAAATACCACTTGAACTGAAAACCTGTGCCATGGTCATCCACCTGGCCATCATAGGATGGCTTTGCTTAAAGCTAGCTTTAACAATAGGAGCTAGCAGTATCAGAAATGGAGCATTTCACTCAGGAGGAAACTGCATGCCTTTGAAGATCTGTGCAGCAGCCTGTGTAAAGACTGGAACATTGCTTATACTCTCCAAGGGGGAATTACATAAACTTGAAGCAGTAGCTAGCTGTACTGAGAAAAGGATTATTATGTATTGAAAAAGATATCTGAAGTCACTTTTAGGAGTAATATAAAAGTAAATACAAATTTTGATTTGTATCTGGGTTGTTTATCTGATACTATTAATGAATGTGATGAAGTCCAAGGATGGAAAGTTCAAACTAAAATATCTCACCTGCCCCATTTGAACAATGCTGTACATTATCCAGTGTTCCATCTCAGTGTGGGTTTTTCCACTGTTTTGAGTTAAAAAAAATAGGTCACACACATTCATTCATGTACTATCTGCTATGAAAGATGTGAAGTACAGCTGATTGAATTGCATTTGACCTTTATGCTGAGTCTGAGTATAGAATACTAATGCAATCATAAAGGCACCGCAACTGCAGCTATTTGTTGGTTTTGAATCTATTTAGTGATATTGGAAGAACAGTAATAGCAGGATTTTCTAAACCCTACTCACTCCTATTTTTCTCTTGCTGTACTTTTGTGTCTAACAATTATAATTACTCTGTTGTAAAGTTATTTCAAAAATCATACATTGTTTAGTTTCATATGTTGTTGAACTTAAGTAAAAAAATGTAAGTTGTAACTTAAGTAATGAATTGACAAAATGATATGGAATTAACATCATCATTTTCATCCTGTGAATGAGATCTTCTAATCATGCCGCTCCGTTGTCTTTTACTCCATACGTTATAGAAAATCTGTATTTTTATACCATCTCTTTCAAAATAATTGAAAACAATTCTATCTTCCAAAAAGGCCTACTGAGAATATCTCTGAAAGTATCTCCTGTTTTAGTCAAAAGTCAAAATCTTTTGTGGATTTTCAAGTTATGAAAAAAGTACATGCTAGACATACCTCAAGGATAGCCAGGTAGGGGATAGAAGGAAAGAGCAAACAATCAGCAATGTAAATAAGTCTGTCTTGAGTTTTCTAGTGTCTGCTTGAATATTTCACTTTAAATCTTTGCTCTTAAAGACATTTTCCATTAAAAAATTGTAGACTTTGTTGTATGGCTGTGAGATACATAATTTTAAATTTTAAAATACGTATTATCATTTTTTCAGTTTTGCTGATAAAAAGGAAGAAAGAGACTACTCATAACCACAACAGAATTTTAAAAGTCCTAATTATTTTTATGGAGAATAATTTGAAGTGCTGTCACAGATGAACAGTTGATGTTCTTCAGTTTATCTTTAAAAACATCCTAGAGGGAACTGATCCATTTACCTATAATTTTGGTAAACAGAATGTCCATTGTTATTTCTTGTTGTTTATGACTAAAGAAAAATCAGAAATATTTTATTTTTCTTCTTCTTACTTGCTTACTTCTTGCTTACACTGACTGTCTTCCCTTCACAGCATCACATTTTCTCCTTACTTCAATGATTCCCATTAATTTACATTTTATCTCACATAAAAAAAAGGTGACATGAGTGTCATTAGGGGAGGTCAGTGAAAAGCTATGCTTAAAACGCAGTGATGGTCAAAGCAAACAGTATCATAGTATGAATAAAGAACAATTTCAGAATATTAACAAAAAAAAAAATTACCATGATATTTTATGAAATAGATCGTAAACTTTAACCCAGAGCACTGTTTTAACCTGACTCCAGTGAAAACATTGCAAGCATATCTTCTGATTCCATCAGGGGAAGGATTCCATTCAGGGTGGTCTCTGAGCAGTTTCAGCCAGGAGAGAGCGTTTCCTCCTTGCCTCATCAGTGGTACACCAATGTAAGGCTAGAATGCTCATCAGCCCTGAGCAAGGCAAATGGAAGAATATAGGGAGGTGACTGGTGTTTCTATACACCATTAGATTTTCACAATCTTTATATTCACTAAAGTTATATATAAAAAAAATAGTGGTAGCATATGTTCAAACAAATGTTTTTTCTCTGGCCTATATACATGCCTCTCCTAAAACAAGGTTCCTTTATTTCAAATTGGCTCATTGCAGCACTGGTTATAGTCCTGTATCAAAATTTATTAATATGTTCCTCTAGAATCCATGTGATCTGACTTTACGTTTTGGCAGGGAAGCTGAGGTAATCAAAACAAAAGCAATGACCTTTCTGCTTTCCTTATTTCAGTATGATGAATATTTTGAAGCATGTCTTATGGACCAGATGCAAAAAAGTAGCTTAAATAAATTGTGCTGGAATCGGTGTGGCATAATCATCTGAAACTGTCACATTAATGGTTCCAGCTTATCCTGCAAAAGCAAAATGTGATAAAAATAACCAGAACAAGCAAATACTTACTGGGACAGTAATTCAGTGGAATGGAAATGATTGTTCAAATACTTCACTTACACGGCATATCAGCTAGTATTGGCACTTAAAAAAATAGTGAAACACTAAAGCTTTACTAAGAGCAGTTTCATAATTCCTTCGAAATAATGTCTGCTCCTCAGAGGAGACAATCTTCTCTATAATCAGCACTAGCACAGACTGACTGGTAGAATCAATTAACCACCAAAATCCCCAAACCTCCCCAAGTTTTATATAAATATGCTCATCAGAAAATGCTTCTAGAAATGAATAGGGTTACAATTGATTGCTGTCAGAATCTCCTATTTTATTTCTGGAGAACCTTTTTCATCTTAGGCATTGTTCAACTCGAATTACATCTTGTGAATTAAAGAAATTTGGGTTTACTTTTAATCAAGTTAATTTAAAGGGGATCAACACAATTGTGAGGAGTGCAACCAAAAGATACAATGCATTTTTCATCGATATTTCTTCCTTGCCTCAAGAATTATGATTCATGTCTAGCTTCTAAATAGACTGAGGAACATTATAAAGATAATCTACTATTAATTAGGACAAGAAATGAAAAGAAAAATTTACTGCTCATCCCACAATTCCAATTTCAGAAAATTAAAATGAAGGGGAAAAGATCTTATTGGCTGTGTTACCGATTGTTTATATGTCTCATTAAAAGCTCAACATTTCACTCACTGCAATTATATGATTCACTTTCTTTATCTTCGAATACTACCAAATACCTACCTACTTTAGAGGATGCAAAAAATGGTTTTGTAAATATAGTTGGGTATGTACATATTTGTATTTCAATTAATTAAAAAGTGAGTCCATTCATACATGCAGTGTATATAATTATCATCACAAATCCAGCATATTTTTTCCTCTTCATGCTACAGAAAATGCATGGGTAAGGTTCCTCACCCTTTTCTCCACAGATAGCTAATAGCTGTGAGTTTTCAGAAGGAAAAACAATACCTGAACTACTCATTTTTACCTTAATTGTGGTGTTTTTAATTTATATAGGAAAATATATTCCTAGCTAAACAAAATGCAGTTAAACTAAAAAAAAAAAATACAAATATTAGAATTTCTGGTAAGATGTGTCATGCCATTATCTTGTCAGAAGCTTAAACATGCCGTGAAAGAAAAATTTTAATCAGAAAATTGCACCCTTTTACAAAAGAAATGTCATGGAATGGGAGTTCATAAATCCACACTCAGCTGATGTGTTATAGTGAATTCAAATACAAATAGTTGCAAAGACTGCATTATCACATTACCCACTTCTACCTGTTCAAACATTTTGAGGGAAAAGTAATACCTGCTACTATTTACAAAGCAGCAAATGAGAGGGCAAAATGTTCCCATTTCTTGTGGAGCTGACTGACCCTTGCTCTCCAAGAGAACAGTTTGCTGCTAATAGAAAAATAAACAACAGATGGCCTGGAGGGAACTTTTTTCCTTTTAATGGGTTTTTACTTAACAGAAATCCGTAGCTTAAAGTAGGTCATTGTTAGGTGGAAACAGAGAACTACAGTAGGCCTTAGCAGTTCAGATTAAGTGGTAAGAAAGGCCACCACTATGCCAGGATTGCTTGTGTGTCTGGGGAAAAGTTAATTTTTAAGTAAAATACTGGAGTTTAAATTCTTTGTTTTAGCAGAAATTTCACCTGTTCTCTCCTGCATGTTTTGGTGACTGATAAATAGAACATATTGTTTTATTGTTTTTTTGTTGGGTTTCTTAGTTTTTGTTGTTGGGGGGTGGGGAGTCTGAGCTCTAGGACAGAAATGTAATAATAATGTATATAGTAATAATGTAGTACCAAAATTCACATAGTGAGTGCAACCTCCTATTGTAAGTTTTTTCCATCCTTTGTCTGGATACCTTAATATATTTCTTGCCTACATTTTAGGGCTTCCATTTTAGAAAGAGAATGGATATTTTTTTTTAAGAGATAAAACCAAGACATTAAGATTTGGGACAGATTGGGAGACATGAAGAGGGAAATGGAGTGAAATGTTGTGAATATAACTTACACAGCAGAGGATCACATTCAAGATAGCTTCAAATGCTTTTCTCAGTGTGAACGGACCAGGAACAAATAAAAATCCACAGAATATTTTCCAGAACATAATTTCATACTTCAAACTAAATACAGGAGGTTTCTGATGTGGAGAAAATACAGGAAGATTTGCAGAGAAACTCAGGACAAGTGGTAGTGGATAGAGCCTGCTATGCATTGAGGTGGTTTACATTTAATGATAACTAAAATTCATCAGAGAAGAGGTAATAATAGCAAGCTTATTTGCTGAAGGAGTCTTTTTCTGTTTCTACTTCCTCTTATCACTTCAAAGTTTCATTGGCAGAAAAGTATAAGAATGTAGTCATTGGGAAAGCAAACAAAAAAAAAAAAAAAAGGGTGAAAAAATCAGAACAAGTGAATAACAGGTCAAGCAAATTAAAGACATCTCTGCATTTTTTTAAGCAATAACCTTATAGTTCAATATGCCCTGGGATTGTGCACACTAATGAAATACACCTCAGTAGTGTTTAACATAACTGTGTACATACAACAAAGACAAAATACAGGGAAGTTATTTTGATGTATTGATTTTACTGAAGAAGAGACATCTCCATTTCTGAAAATCATTAATAAACACTATCATTTACAGAATTTTCCTAGTCTTAGAAAAAAGCACGAAAAAAAAGCATAATTTAAAATTTTTTAAGAGCTAGTCTCTTCCAGAAAGTTTTATAAATAAAGCTTCTTGACCAATGCCATATAATGAACCTAACATAAAACTAAGCTGAAATGTGCACAGTGAGAAAAAAGGAAATGTTTAGATGAGAAAAGAGACATATGAGTTAGAGGTACTTGGGTGCACATAAGTTTTGTCTATCCATGTATGAATCCATATATCCATGTCTGCTCCTTGAAAGAATGAAAGAATTTTTATTTTATTAACATATGGTGGTTAGAGGGAAGCAAGAACAGATAATATTTTACTTTCCCAGCGTAATTAATAAGAACAAGATTAAAATTTAAACATGAAGTTCAATATAAGAAAGAATAGTGACCATGCCTATTTACTACATTTCATGTCAAAAAACAGCCAACCAAATGCAAAATTTTCTGCTGCTAACCAGTGTCATGGAGAAATCCCATGAAGTCATACATGCAAACCAAAATGACCCTGTGATCTGAATGGCTGGAAAATGAAGACCTCTGGGGACTTTTGCCAGTGGAAAGACAGTGATGTCACAGTGTTTGTTTATCAGTTGATTTTGAACATCAAAAGCATTTATGATTACACTACTTGTGGCTGAATAACTTCAAATCCTAATTTCTACTAGACTGTATTCAGTGATACTCCCCATTAATGTGTTTAAAATAAATTTTGGAGTAATTTACAGAAATATATGAACACTTACAGTCATGAGCTAGGAATGTTTTCAAAATAGCACCCAACCATGCCAGTTCCATTGAAATGGGAATTTTACATAATAATGAGTGGTATAATGTCCTCACAATAGGGTGTAAAGTGGGGTAACCAGATATTAAATATTTAACAGCAATAAAAAATACTGAAATTGCATGTGACAAGAGTTACCTAGCCATGAAGGTGCCCCAGTACTTATTTTAGACTTTAGAGCTGTTTAAGAAACAGAATTTTGGCTCTAGAGGCACTAAGTTCCTCCTTAACTTCCTTCATAGTCCAAAGACATGCTGGGAGAGCTACTTAACTCCATTGAGATCATTAATAGTAGCAATTCAGTAGAAGTTTTGGACTTAAAAAATTTGTGGTTTGTTTTTGTTGCCACTTATATAAAATTTATCCCAAATCCTGGCCACTGTAAGAAGAATGTTGCCCTCAATCAGATTTCAAATAGGAATATTTTTATACAGGCTTCAGCTTAAAACTATTTTAAGAAATTTAATTGCATTCAGTTTTTCTCTAGTAAAACCAAATTTAGATTGTTAACATTTATTGCTATTTTCCCCTCTTAATTAAAATGACCTAAAAAGAGCATATAAAACATTAAGTGGAGACCAGAGGCATTCTAACAAATTATCTTATTACCTATAATTTTTTTTAAGTCTCCAAGCTTTCTGGGTTGCTGGGTTTTGCTTTTGTGTGTTCTTGTGTATCTTTTGAGTCTGTGCATTATAGAAAAACAAGATACAAGTTGATACAACCTACATAGGAAAGGTCTAGGATCTCCCAGCTCTCTTTCAGCTAGGCATAAATAAATAGCTTTCTAAACTACCTGTGTTAAAACATTCACAAATTTAGATCTGTGGTCAAAATAAATCCTCTAGAATTCCCTTGTTGCTACACATTCAAATTTTGCAGTGCTTAGCTCAACACTTTCCAGGCACACTGCACATTAGATACCAAGCAAATCATTGTGTACAGCTGAACAAAGAGGGATAAATTGCCCTCTAATTGAAATCTGTGGAAGGTTGCAATTAGCTTCACTGAAGCCACTATACCATTCTCAGACTTGGGGTTTTTTTGGGTTTTTTTTTTTTTTTTACTGTGGGGATGTAGGAAAACCTGTAGTGCCTTCTGTAAGTGTATGAAGTTTGTTGTTAATTACAGCCTTTGATGAGAGGCTGAATAGTTGTTAGCTGTTGTTTCAGCCCATAAAGCAAAGAAGGCAACGTAAAAGTCACTCTGTGTGAAAAAGAGGAATTCCCAGGAAACACTGGGTAGAAAATAAAGTGAGCAGAAGAAATAAACAAGAAAAACTAAATCTGCAAAGGAAATGAAGCCTATCAAGTGTGAGACTTAGTCTTACTAGGAAGGACAAACAAAATGGTATGTCCTCTCTGCTAATTTGATATTCAGATGTCTAAACCACATAGCTAACAGGAGAGAGCTTTATCTTTATTCTAAAACTACACAGGGTTAAAATAGTCAGCTCTGCAGATCTTAATATCACTGCTCTCCAGAATGATGGGCTCACCAGCATTCATTTGTATGACAACAAGGTTTGCATTAGCTTAGTACAATCTGAAAAGTAAAGAATATAGAATGTAAGGAATGTCAAGAAGAGAAACTGAACACAAGGAAAAACTTTCTTGAAATGTTGGGATTGTTTTTAATTATTTTAAATAAATTATGAATTTGTTGGCATAGGCATTGTGAACATGAAAATAGATGCATTTACAATAACAAATGAATTAATGGAGAAAAATCCACCCAATGGCAAATGAATATGATATTTGTATACTGTCTTCATCTTCTGGAGTTCCTATCCCCTGATTTCTTGCCTGATGTAGCAGGAAATTGATCATTAAAAATATTTCTTACTCTAGTCTGTGTATCTATTACTGACAATTTTCAGAGAACATTTATTGGAGATGTCCAAAACATAGACAATTATATAAAATAAAGGGAAAGGTAAGACAACAAAAACACAAAAGAGGAGGAAGCCCTGAAATGTTTTTCAGTTACCTGATATTTTTCTGTTATGGCTGAACTTAAAATTTGCACCTTCCAAAGTTACAGCATGGTGGTATTAATATTGTCCATCTTGGTTTTTTGTTTCATTTTATAAGTATTATTTATGTTTGTGTGAAGGATTCTTCCCCAAAGACTTTCATTTTGAGCACCTTAAGTACTTAAGACAATAGTTTAACACCAGTTTTGACAATAAAGGATTTTCTATTTGCAGGGGAGATTGCTTAGTGTTTTTGACTACGAGCCATTCTTTAAAAAGAATTCTAGAAAGGTATCACCATCTACCCTGTCCTTATCAGATATGACACAAGTACTTTCAGAAAGTACATGCTGTCTCTATCTTCCACCATTTCTCAAGAACTTTACCTAAGGGTAATTCAACATTTTTCTATGCTCTGTAAACAAGACAACAAATCAAGGTACATTTTTGCTGTTTCTGTACCTCTGACATATCAAGGAACCTTCTCTGTATTCCTGGTAATTATAAACCTCATCCCCATAAAAACTGATTTTTACAAGCAGTGTTCTTAGTATGCTAGTACATAAGAATATTTATACATTAGTGACCAAAAGAAAACTCTATAAATGAAAACTCTTTAAAAGAGCTAAAGGAAAAAAAAAGGTCCATGAGAGCTATTTACAAAGTAAATCATATCAAATTTATGTTGAGATGGACTTCACTATTTAAAAGATATTTGGATGATTTCTGAGCTGATAAATACCACTTTTGAACATGACATATAATAAAATTACACCTTTAATATATTTTGACATCATGTTGAAGCTACATATTACTTTGTCCCATCTTTCATTACACATATTCTTTCTGCAGAAGATAGTTATCTTTAAATTCATGTTTGACAGTTATTGACCTACAGTTTCCATATTTGCAATTTTTTCTTCAATCTCCAGCTCATGGCAATTGTTATTTAGGATTCTATTGCAGTTTTTCACATACTACAGAGTAAGACAAAGTTTAAAGTTCTGTGATTTATGAGCAAAACTGTCTCACGAAAGGTGGATTTTTTGGTCTCTTTTTTTTCTGCCTTTATTTATTTTTTAAATATTTTCTTAGTTTTTATTATTTCCCCCCAGACTGGACTGAAGCAACACTGGACAGTTTAGCTCAAGACACATCCTAGCCATGGCTGTAGTGAGATTCTGAGATTAAAAGTATTTGCATTCTCTTCAAAACATTTCTGTTTTGCTGTTGCACTATAGAGAAGATTTGTAACCGTATCTGTTCCTGAATCAGCATTCATATCTCATGTATTATCTTCTCACCAGTGCAGTGTGGATAATTCAAAATATTTCAGGCTCTTATCTAAGTATCTATTAGATTAGGTACTAATCCCTTCTTACTCTCCCACAGAGAAGTAGAGTCATCTTCACAGTAATTTAATGGCAAAACCAGACATTCCTCTGTTCTTATCAAGTTTAAACCATTGTTTAATTGTTTAATGTTTAGGAGTTTAAGATTCAATGGGGGAAGCACAGTAGTAGGCACATGTTTCCAAGCTATTGCTGCTGTTCTATTGTGTGAGGACTGTAAACATCTACTTATTGTCTGGTTCAAGCCAGTTCAATTACAGAAAGAAGGAAAATTAAGTTTTCAGTGTCTCTTTCATTCTATAGTCAAAAGCCAAACTGTCCCAGGGCAAGCTGTGAAAGACATGCATTTACACCATCCTGTCTACTGCTACTGGCCCTTACTGGAGCTGTTGGGATCTCAGGAGACAAGGAAATTGGAGAAGCATCACGGTGTGAATCACTGCTATCTGAGCTTTACCTTATTATATTGAATTCCATTGCCAACAGCATCCACAAAATCCTAGCTATCAGTCACTTGAGCCTTCAACATCACTGAATAGCTGAGAGGAAAGGGGAAGGAGTATTGCCAGTAGTAGAAAGCTGAAACAACATTTTCAAGAGAAAATATGTTGAGAGGATAAGCAGAAACCCAGCCATCCTTACAGAAAATGTCATAAACATAAATATTTCACTCCTTTAAAGTAGAAAGTTCTGCAGATTTGTTAGAAGATGGAATCTGACCTCTTCCTTGCTCCTCCTCCAGCTTGCATCTGTTAAGCATTACATTTTATAGACATGGAAATAGAACCAAGACTTTTAACACTGTTTCCTCTTTGAAATTTTTTAGGGAATATTAGAGGTTCCAGTTATGCTGTCCGCTCCCAAGGTTAAACCATGTGATAGCTGCCTAAAAATTATGCAGCTACATCCTGACCATACTTGTACCCACCTCCTCCTTTGTTTCCTAGAGATTTCTACGGAGATGGTCACAGGCACAGAGCAATTTTTAGAGAGCAGCCATCCTCAGGGATGCTGCTGTGCCACTCCTCCATACACATCCCAGGGTGCCTCTGTCATATTTGTTGCCATATCATCAAAAGCTTTCCTGATTAGATTCCAACATGTTTAATCTTTGTGCTTAAAAGCAATGATCTTGTTTTGGTCCTAGAAGGACAGCATGCTCCTTCACCCATGTGAATTAGGATTTGTCCTTTATTTCTTAAATCTGTTCCTACAGTGGAAAAAATGAGTAACTTTGTCTAAGGAGTACTGCACAGTGAACCGCTTATACATGACCTTATTGGTCTTCATTGTGTGTTAATGAGTTGTTTTTACACATTACCTGAAGAGCAATGACAGCAAACAGAATTCATGGAAGTAATAAAAATTATTAATTTCAAGGATTTATACTTCAAGTAGCATAGGGATCATTATTTTAGGAAATCATTTACTGGATATCTTGCACTCTTTTGAATTCATGATAGAGTTCATAAATTGGATTTTTCAAGTAAGAAAAAATGTAACAGTTGTTTTACAGTTCAGGAAAACAATAAAGCAAAAAATTTCGGCAAAAAGTATAACTCAGCAGATAATATTCCCATTTGTCTGTTTATTTTTTTCTTTTTTCTGCAAAATGTTTATAAATGGATCATGATATTTTCTTTCAAAAATTTTATTATTTTCTTGCATATCTTTAAAAGGTTTTCAGAAATCAGAATGATTTATAAAGAAGGTAGAGAAAAATGCACATTTTGTGTATGAATTTTGTGCTAGGCCATGGGGCCAAACTAGAATAGAATAACCTGTATCATAGCAAATAATTTTTTCTGTATGTAAACTAAGATAAGGAGATAATTACAGAAAAGTAGTTAATTATCAAAATTTCAAGTTGTAATATAACTAGAGAGCTAGTACACTTACCATGTGACTCTGGAAATGTTAAGTTACCATCAGGTAACTTTTAAGACACTGGACTTGTCTGATTTCAAAAAAAGTAAAAGATTATTAGTACCAGGGACTCTATAATACCATTTGAAGTACACATAGAAGAACCTGGGGTTTTTAACAACCATTGTAGAAATATAAAAGTTATTACTGTTACCTTAAATAAATAGCTCAAAATGAGGATAATATTTTCATTAGGTAAATAATCTGTTTATAACTAAATATATTAAGTTATTCACATTTTGCAACATGGCATTCAAACCAGCTATAAAAAAATGTACATTAACAATTGTTAATCAATTTTGGCTAAAGTTAATGAAAGTATAAATATTTACTACCTAAAAAAAACCTGACAAAGTGACAGTATAATGTGTCATGATGATGCCAGACTAACAATACAGAAAAGTCCATATCAGAATACTAAATGGAAGTCAGGAATAAAACTTGACTCTCTTCAATCTCTTTCTGCATCTCCTAAAATTTTCCAAAAGTAGATTTTTTTTTTTTAAACTTCAAGCTTTTTACAAAATTTTCTGTTTCCTGTACTGAAACACATATCCCATTTAATGTGTATCTAAATAGAATCTATGTTGCAGGGTATAAGGAACATTGAAGAGACTGAAAAATAATCAGTGGACAATCAAATGGGATAAACTTTAAAGTTATTAGATAAAAAAATACAGCAAACCTCTTTGTGCTGAAGTAGAATTGGTCACTAGAATTCTTATAATTTAAATTCATGGGATCTATTTTGTATCTCAATGTGGAACACTGAGTAATTCTTATCTCTGAACACATCCTTTGGTTTGTATTAAGCTTTTAAATTATTTACTTTGTTGTGCTAACAAATGACATACAAGTTTTAGACCTAGCATGTTGGTCAGTTAGGTTAATTTTTCAGGATGTAGAAACAATGTTCAGGATGTGTTGCATTACTCAGGAAAGTAATTTAAACTGTTTTTGTTACCTTTAATCTATATGTATGCTGTCTAAAAATAATAACCAGGAATATTTTGTCAGTTTTATCCAGACATAAGACCAGGTACTAAACATTTTATTTTTTTTTTACTGGGAATATAAATGCTTTCATTTTTGTTTTCTTTCCCAAAGGTCTAATGAGGATACTGAATCATGGTTTGCAAAGGTACAAATACTCTCAACTTTGCACCATTTTCCTTGCTTGTTTTGTATATAAAAAGAACTCTAATGATAGTACACAGGGAAAGGAGAAATTCTACTTATTTCTAACGTATGTAATTTATGCTACATATACATCTGTAGCATTTTCATTGACCCCCAAAAAGCTAGTCATGAAAACATTTGAGCTACTTCCCATATAAACATGAGAACAAATAGGCAAAATACAGATAAATGGAGACAATGTCAACATGAAAGAACAAGACTCTACTAGAACCAGTGACCATAGATAATTACCTTTTGTTCAGTCTTGTTTTTAAATGCTTTCAAAAGGCTTTTAATAAATTTTAAACACATGAATTGAATTATTGAAATAGTTTGCTTGAGAGAAGCATTAACCCTATTAAAGCATGGCAAGCTGAAACACAGACTATGGAATATATTTGAATAAGTAAAGAGTTTTTTAAAAGCAAAAGGCTTCCTTTTATGTAGAGTCTCTTAATATATATAATTTCCTGGGTCTACCTACTGTCAGTCATGTAATTTGCAAAACTGTATTTTCAGCCTTCAAGCACTTCATCTCCTTCATATCCCAAACTTCATAGAAACACTGTGACAAATGCAGTTGCTGGGAGAGAGTCAAGGGAATAAATTAATGATGAATAGGTCATTAAATTTTACTATGTATGATGCAAGTCTGGTCTGTATATGACTTTCAGAAAGTATTTGATATTCAATTAGTAATTTTATACACAGCAGGCCAGTGTCTGTACATGTATATAAAAACATACACCTATGTAAAAACATTAAACCAAATAAACTTCAATAAGACTTTGGCTGTGGAGTTCAAGATGGTCTAGTTCTGTGATGTACAGGAATCTGTCTGAGCCAACGACACTTAAAAGTGATTCTCTTTGTTTGGCAGCATACATCTAGCTCCTTAGTAAAATATATACTCCTTCAGTGCATGTACATATCTCCTGGAATTTTTGCATTCAAGACATTATGTCATATTGTGATACTGTTTCCAGATATCAACTTCCTTTTGCCAGATAAAACAAAGAGATTGAACTTCCCTGAAGAAAAAAGAGAAGCCACCCACACAATATACCATTCAGTTCCAGAACTGTGTGTTTTTTCACCAAAACCATTCTCTGTGCTGGAAAATGGAGCTCTGTAAAGAACTATGCTGTGACCAGCGAGTGAGCTGAAGTATTACTTTTGTTACCAAACCAAAAAACATGTTTTATTCTCAGTTTAATTCCAAACTCTTTTGGTTAAGGTATTGTGTAAAAACAATCAAACAAAAAGGTTTTTTTAGCTACTGAAACAGATTGTACTATTTTTTGCCTTTACAATAGTCCAGTGATATGCTCAGGAGATGCTTAGTGTACTCATTTAGTTTGTGATACCAGGAATATGTACAGCTGCACCATTTCAGGACTGTGCAACACGTAGGTTTTCTGCATCACATGACAGGATCTGCACAGAGAGTCACTGGTGTACATCAAGTCTTTCCAAGGAAACTATGGCTCCATTTATGTTCCAGCCATTGCTAATAGTTCTGCCTAATGTCACAAGTGGAAATGACTGAAAGATAAAAGACTTTTCTTTTACTTTTTTTGCCTTCATATAATAATTTCTTTTTCTTGTACAGTCTGTAGATTTCTTCTGTTCTCAGACAGAACGGTTGTACCTGTTTGTTATGTAATTCCCCAAATTGCCAGCAATTTAATGTGGTATTTTTATATAGCTTTTTCAGCCCTAAAGTGCATATGTGTAAGATCATTTCCAGCATATTGTCTTACTGGCTCTCAGCTTGGACTATGGACAGGCTCAAAGGACAGTTTAAAACCTGCAGATCAGAAGGCTCCAGGCAGCAGTCTACAAAGATACGGGAAAGTGATGGAGGGTGGATGGATTTCCGTTCTTATCTTGAAAAAAAATATCTGAACTGCACTACTGACAGCTTGTGTGTAGTCAGAAGTGCACTATAGAGATGCCAAAGCTGAGCCTCATTGAGCCAGGCTTAGCTCTGAGCAACAGCCCAGGTACAGCAGCAGCGAAATTACTTATCCTGCAAGTTATGTGTCTGACTTCAGCACAGATAAATCCTTCCACTAAATCCACTTTCAAAGCATACCTTACTCATATCTTTGTTGTTCAGACAAGGTTAACCTCAGGAATTTTATAATTAGTCTTAAGAAATGCTAATGACAAAAATAGCAACAGATTGCTCTACCTTCCTATGAATTTTCTTACTGCTGGCAAATTCTAGCCCTTTAAGTAACACTAAGGGTCTCATTTATAGAAACAAACTGGCAATGTAGAATATTTTATTAGTTTTTTACCTAATCCCTATTGAGTCTTTTTATTCCAATTTTAATTCTGCTAAAGAGTTGGAACTTTTTATTTTTCTTTCCATAATTACTTAGAAAAATATTCTGGCAATATGACTGTTATAGAAGTCTGACTGCAAGTATTGCAGGAGTGGTGAACAGACACTATTTTAGTTAATGCTTATATCTATGGGTCTTGAACAAATGCACATTTGCAAAAACACATTCTGAAAGACATTTCTACATAGAATTAGCTGGATTGCATATGTAAATGAGATGCTATAAATAATCAAACACAGCAAGTCTCTATTCAAAAGCCAGTCCACAAAAATCATGCTGCACAAAGAAATATGCTTTGGCTTTTTACCAGATTAATTTAAAATTTTCTTTCAAGACAGTTTGTGGCCAGTGTTAGAATTGTACTCAAAGGTAAGTTTCTAGTTCATTTCTACTTCAGATACCACAAGCTAAAACATAAAAATATAAGGCTTCATGAAACTGCCAAATGTTATTAAGCTCTGGTTATCATCTATAGATTTTCTGATGTTCACTCTGAGCCAGTGATGGGCTGACTTGAAATTCTAATTCATAGGAGGAAGTTAGTTGAGTTACACTCTCTGCCAGTAAAACGGATTGAACAAAGCAGTCGCTGTGTTTTTGCATTATGGCCTTTCAGTTAGGGAAATTTACTCTGAAAAATAATAATTCCCTCTGGAATATAAGCAGAGCACTAATACCCTTTGATTCTCTAGTTAAAATACCAAACAAACATAAATTCTGTGTCTGCTTCTTGCCTGCTGAAACTATAATTTTCATTCAAAGTCAACAGTTCAATTAAAAAAAATATATGAAACTGACACCCTCCTCACTTATCTTGAGTTTAGATCTAATAGTTTTAATATAATATTTTTTAACAGAGTAACTAACCATCTATGCATATATCTCTCAGGAGGAAAGTCAATGACAAATAAATGTAACCAAACATTCTTAAACTTGTGAGTAGGCACTTATAATTTGTCTGGCATGCAATTTACTTTTCTGGTTTGAAAATTCTCTTAGCTTCTCTTGCCTCTATGCTCTGTTGTTCAGCAACACATGCTTCTTCTTCTCATTTACTCTTTCATCCATTTTATGTTTTAAGTTTAAATCTTGCCATAAATGATTCCTGCCTTATTGCATTGAGACATATTTTATGGACAGGGCAAGATTTGGTCTATAATGTCAACTGGCACATAAAGCAAATGGGATGTCATTTGTAGGTTTATCTCAAAGATTTGTGGGAACATTTTCAAATTTTTACTGGCAGTACAGCTTTCTTGTTTCCCTTCCATTAAGGAACTCACCTTACTTCTCACTGTTTCTAAAGAAATGGTTAAGACTTCCAAAGTATCAAAACATTGGTGAATATAAAGCATTTTCCCCCTAAAATCATTATAGTGAAAATAGCAACAGGGAGTTATGATATGTTCATGTCCAAATAGCCTTAGCACATTCCCTTTTTTCCACAACATTACACAATATTTTTAGTATGGATTTAAGTTTCATATTCCCTTTTAAATCAGTAGGCAGTAACTTAATAAATTTCCTCGATAATGTAGTTTTCTCTCCTGATATCTCTAAATACTATTATTAGTATTATATTTTATACATATATATATATATAATATTATATAGTATTATTAATATTATATATTTAGCAAAAGACTTTCCAGAAGCCACAGTCACTAGTGAAGACATGTTCTCTTAGGGATTATACAAACACACATGATGACATAAATCTCAAATCTTTTACAGAAAATAAAAAAAAAAAAAAGAACACTTAAAAAAAAAAATAAACAGAAAAAAAGTTGTAGTCCATTTCATTTTATGCTACTGTCTCAAAAAACACTAAATCATTTTCATTAAGTTGCAGCTTTTCTAACCATAAAGTTAACAGTGATTGCACACCCGTTTTTATTGGAATCAAGATACTGACTTTACGAGGACAGAATTTACTTGCTCTGCCTGGTTTACCCCAATTTCCCAATAGACCTTTTTGTATGAGGAAGCTATTACTCTTCCTGGTCATTGCAAATGCATGGTATGTAAGAACCACAAATTCTGAAACACTGTCAATTTTAGACTGATAATTCTTTTCTAATCGCTAATGTTGGTATGTCATATGTTAAATGCAGCTTCCATCTTCATTAAACATTTAATTTTGACAAAGATCCAAACACATATTTTGTTCAGTATTAGAAATTAGACTTTCATGTCTGTACCTTAATTTGTTAAGTAACTGACCTTATTTCACAAAAGCACTTAAAACTTGTCCATAGAAATACAGACTTTTCCAGCAAATTCATTGCATATTTCCTTCGTGCAGGGTTTATTATTTGCAAGAAAACATTTGCTACTGGCAAAATCTCACCTAATATATTCTTGGCTTCTATGTAATTCTCTCTTTCAATTTTATCGTAACAAACATACTCTCTTTTTTTTTTTTTTTTTTTGGAAGCTTCACTTTGAGAGTTAAAATAAAGAAATGAAAGATTTCTTTTTTTCCTTTTTTTTGCAAAGATACCACTGGATATTTAGAAATACATCTGCATAAAATTACTGAGATTTTCATATCAAGCAAAGTGGCTACAATTTTATCATGAACTCTGGAGTAGGCTAAGATAACTGCTCTGCTTTTGACTTATAATAAAAATCATAACTGGAGAAATGTAAACAGCAGAGTAATCAGTTCAGCCCCAGCACCACTGCACTGGAGATTGGTGCGGGGTGGGTGGAGACAAAAGTTCTGTGAATTAGTACAGACTAGTGCTAATACTATCACAATAGCAGAGGGCTCTGCAGGGGAGGTTTGACATGGAAAATGTGGTGCTTATGCTTTTGGGAAAAGACTCCCTGCTCTTGCGTGTAGAAAGATGTCATCAGTGAGTCCTTCCATAAATAACAGATGGTATGAAGAGTGTACAAACATGAAGATACCCCTGAAACTAAGAAGGAAGGTCAAGGACCTCAGTGGAGTAGTGCAAAGGCTGATGAAGTTGAAAGAGAGCTAACCATCACTTTAGCTGGTGTAACCATCACTTCCTAATTTAGCTGGTGTAAACGTCACTTCCTGGGGATCACCACCAGCTGCTTCTTCCTGAGTGCCATCCTTGTCTACTTCCTTTTTTTTTGGATATTCTGGGTATCAGCTATGCTTTAATAATTCAACAGCATAAGGTGTACATTGTGATCCACAGTGAACTATTCTGTGATACTGGGACAACTGGGCTGGTTGTGCAAGAGTAAAACTAAGGATGTAGAAAAAGTCTGGCTCATAAGGGTCATCAAAAGATACAAGGGACAGACAGACCTTATAAGATTTTGTTTCCTGCTGAGAAAAATGAGGATGTGACAAAATCTTACTGACTGCACAGTAACTTTAAGATATCTAATCTAGCTATAAATTACTCTCATTTTGTACTGGCTGCAGTTTAGCTATAAAGTTCAGTGTAAGTGAATTTACCTTGCAAAGATTATCCTGTGGAGTTGCTGATGATTTTTTACAGAATTAGTAGGCTTTAAGCAGAAAGGCAGCAAATGCATTGCTGACAGTCATTCTACATATCAGGATTATCATGGTATTTGGTCATGAATTGAAAAAAACCCAAAACAACAAAAAATAAAAGGCAGAGCTGAGCAGGGAGCTGTAGTAATGAAGAGATACTGTAGTCTATTTAATCAATTTAGATAATTCTTCACCTTCTTTTGCATTGATCAATAACTTTTCCCTCTCTATTTGATCAATGATGTTAATGTATTTTTTGTCAAAGTCTTCTGAATAGTCAAATAAATTATTAACAACTGTATTAATCATCTCTACAGAGGAAATCAGAGGAGAAGAGATGGAAAAAATATGCATTTGGAGTACAGAGCATAAAGTTATACTAAGCCATAGACAAGTCCCAGGAGCTTTATGGCATTGTGGAAAGTTAGAGCCAGCCAGCAAAAATATTTGAACAGGGGAAAATAGTGGTTAAATGACCACTTAGGTTAGGAGAGGAAAATATTCAGGGTAACATGGTTAAGTCCAGCATTAGGTTATAGTAATGAGACCCATGTTTTACTGTAAAATGTGATCTTTATTTCTAATCCTATAACTTCTTACCACAAATAACAACTCACTTGGGTGGTGTCCCTGGTTGCCATTCTATCCTTTTAGCTTCTCCCTCCCAATCAGCTTATGTCCAATGAGCCAATGTCCCTCTCCTGCTTTCTGTGGCATGATTTTCTTTGCAGGGTTGAACATGCTCTTCTGCTACTGCTGCTCACAACCTAAGACATGCAGCCAGTCTGGCAACACCAATATATAAAAAGGACAGAACACATTAGGGGTTAAAATTCAGCCTCCTTTCCAGTCTGAGGTTGAACTAAGATCTTGATTTGGGACAATGTTTTGCTTTCATGGCTTGGTGGAATGCTGCTTTGCTGGAATAAAATACAGCAACAGAGGTCTAGGAATCTCCATTCCTAAGGACCCTTCTTGCAGCTCAGGAATTAAAGAAATGGGACAGTGATAGGACTATGTGAAAGAATCCACCTTCATCATTTCATAACTCTAAGTGAATAGCACAACACGGTAATCAGCACTAAGATGTTCTGTAGAAAGAAAAGAAAAATGCACTGAAGTGAAATTTCAGTCATTGAGTGCAATTTAGAAAACTGCACTTCACTAAATCTGGGCAGTGCTGTATCATAGGATGCATACAGAAAGGGTATTTGAAAGGCCAGTCTTCACTCTAGGTTATAAAAATCAGACACAAAACAAAGATAAGGGTGCTTGAATTGAGAAGTCTCATTACACATTTGATTTGGCATTTTTATTGTTCATTAAATACCACTGGCTGAATTGTAATCGGTGCTGTGGGCTTTTTTTAAATGTCTGAAACTATGTAATGATATAACTTCCAAGAAAGACATGACAGCTGAAAACAACCATTCTCCATCAAATCCTGTTGAAGTGCAGAGTAGGAAAGAAAGGGCATAAGTATATTTATGTGCTGAGATAGCACATTCCTCTCACACAGAGAAGTAATTTCTCAGGTAATAAGTCATTTCTGTTTAACTGCACATTATTTTACAACATCACAACTGAATCATGTAGCAAAGTCACTTCTAGGACCTAAAAGCACATATTAGAAGCTTCCCACTAATATTTACAATCCATAAATAGATGAGGACCTTGTGAGTGAAAAGATGCTTTAAAAGGGATATAAAAGGGTTGCTTTCACAAGGACAGAATTGCCATAGGCTTACTCTGGGTTAAGGATGTGTTTAAATGCTGTTCTGTATAGTATTGCCTGAACTATTTCTTCCTTTACAATTCATTCAGTAGAGATATTTGAGGTTAAGATTTGCACATTTAAGAAGAAACAAGAGCCAAGTATCTTTAAGTGAGACTGAATTTAAATTTCCCCTTCAGTGTGGAGGCAAAGCCCCTCTGTTCAAAATTTTCTATTTATGCAACTGTGTATTATTTGATTGTGGATTTAGTCTCATCCTAAATAAATGATAATCATAACACAGTGGTTATCATACATGCATTCTCCTATTTTTCTATAATCCTCAATGTATGTACATTAACACAGACAGGTTTTGGGACAGCTTTGCTTTTTTTCTCCTGCAGAGAGTGTGTATTCACGTGCCAAGCAGACATGGAGAAGTAAATTCCTGCTGGAATTTCTCAAACACCACCTGTTCCCCTCATAACTCCTGTTCTAAGTAACTACAGTTTTCCAACAGAAATCAGATAAAAGAAAAATAAAAGGTAAAATTTCAAGCTTGTCAATAAACCTTGTTAATAGACCTCAGAATTTATCCCTAAGGCCTAAATGGTACAGCAGCTACATGCTACAGAGGAACTGAAAAGGCTTGAAGTGCCCTAAATAAGTATATATTTATCCTCACTCGCATTGCATAACCCTCTTCTAAGCATTCTGCTTTATTCCCTGAAGGATTTAGCAATCTCTTTTCTTCACATGCATTTCCTCTTCATTGTAAAGATTTGATTAATTGGTCAGGGACCAGAATACTGCAAGGAGACAGGCAGCTGCTCATAACGTTTTGACTGTGCAATGAAAGTTCAAACTGTTAGTAATTAGCATAAGAAATATGTGGATATTAAATCCTCTCCAGAACCCAATCCCCATGCTCACTGGTTTGGCCAGTCCAAAACCTGGACAGAAGATGGCAAGTGATAGTGATTGCCAGTGCTGAAGTGCCAACAGAGTCCCACTGACAGCTGCAATACCCAATATTGCAAACCTAACAGCTGCACTACAAGCACTTGCACCCATGGAGGGCAATGCCAGATGTAAAATACATGTTCTTTATAGTCCCCTTACAAGATAAAGATAAAAAGAAACTTGCTTTGCCTTGTGAAAGTATGCAATGTGCAACTACCAGACTCCTACATGAATATAAACACTCACCCATGATTGCTCATGCCGTGCTTGCTGAATTTTTACAGTCCCACTCCCTCAAGATGTGAAATTTTATCGACATGATATTAATAGGTTAAATAATTCAAGGAGATTCCCCTGAAAAGATGGGGAGCAGTGCCAACAGTGTGGCAAGCACCCCATAAAACAGAAGTTGAGATCCCACCTGAGAAACATCAATGACCAAGTAAAGACATAATGGTTTTGGATTCTTGATATATAGCAGAGCCCATGATGATTCTTCCAGATACCTTAAGAAAAATCAAACAGCTGCAGATGACCCCGTGTAGGAAAGAATTACAATGGATAATGTAAACTTTAATATATTGGAGAAAACTTGTGCCTAGATATTCTATTATTGCTCACCTGCTGTACTCACCTTTATGAAATAGAAACCCTTGGACATGAAACTCAGAATGAAGAGGCAGTAAGAAACCTAAGAGAGGAGTTAGAAATGTATCAGTCTTTGGGACGAGTATACACAACCCTTAAGTATAGCACTATGGGGCTTTGTTGAACATGCTATTGCACTGTTGAACATAAACACATAAGTGGTCCTGATGGACCAAAGACAACTCTATTACTCATCAGAACTGCACTTAAAGAGACAGAACAGAGATATTTTGAGTGGGAAAAGGGATTTGTGTCTTTGGTTCGCACAGTTAAACAAGTTGAGCCACTAAAGCGTAACCTGACCAGAAAACTCTGCCAGGACTTGAACTTCTTTCCATTTCCAGGAATAATTCTGATACCAGCACACCTCCACTGAAGATCTTGTTATTTACTTCATAAGTAAAAAATTAATCAAAATGCCTTTTAAGCTTTTTGGCTCACAAAGATAGAAGGCAGATACTTTTTGAACTCCTGACTCATAAATTCCCTTGTACTACAGGCATACATAAGAAACAACAAAATTTGTGATGTTAGCTCAACTAACTTACAGTGATATTACCCCTAATAAAACTGAGATACTTTCTAAAGAAAGCATTCAGATGTACTCAAAACGTTTTCCTCTTGTTGCTGGCAACATTAAAAAATACAAAATCCAATAAGTTTGCACAACATTTTGTCTGTTGTGAGCTGGCCACTTCCAAGAATTTACTCCTATTTGCAGGACTTTCAGTAACCTTTCTAATGTGTGGTAGAAGAGAAGGTGGCATCTGCTTTTGCAGGCCTTAATCACAGCTCAGGGAAGCTAAAGTAATGTATAAACTTTAAACTGTAATTAAAAATCACAAAAAAAAATGGGGAGTTATTTTAATCTAATTATATGCAGGGTATTTCACTTGATATAAGTCACAAAATGCCGTGTGTCTATGGGCAACTACACATCTATTATTTTATAATGATTTACCTGCCATGAAAGAGATAAGTTCATACAGAAAAGGTGAGAAGTAAAAGCTATAAAGTCTAAATGAAAACTTTGTGAGGCATAAAAAAAGATCCTTTCTCAATCATTGAGCCTGACTCATGAAGGTTGACTTTTATAAGATGGATGAATGTGGACCACTACCCTTTACTTTAGTATACCCATGTCAGACTACCTCACACTGAGCAGTTTTCTTGACTAGTCCATCTTACAGAGACAGATGTCTCCCTTTCTGATTAGCAGCCTATATTTTGGTGCCAAACTGCAAATTCTAATCCCAGTATTTGAAGTAAGGGGTTGCCTGGTGAAGTGTGAAATGAAGTGTCACAAACATCTAATTTTAGTAAATATTTTTCTTTTATTGATTTTTTTTTTCTTATTTGCTTGTTTATCTACTGAATTTGGAGTTGGGTGAAAAAATCAAGATCAATCATTTTGAGTACTGAAATTTTTCAGGAAAAAAATCAATTAGCTGCAATCCAGCATCCATAAAAGAACATTTACCTTTTTCATTATAGAGAACTGGAAATTATGAATTTGGATAAGAATTTGGATTAGGAAAATGGAGATGGTCCTGTTAAATCTCAATGCATTGAGTCTAATCCATTTCCCAATCTGTTGTCATCACATGGAATGAATGTGCCACATCCTCTTTACAAGGATTTTTCCCTATGATTCTGAAACACTCAGTTTATAAAAATCATTCAGAAATTTTTAGCAGCTAAATTTCGACAAATGACAACTAGAGGCGGGGAAAAAAGGGATTAAAAAGACAAGGGATAGATACTTTTTCAAACTCAAAGATGATATTGTTACTATACTGAATACTTTTTTTTTTTACCATGTAGGGGCACCCTCCTCCCCAGATAGGTCTGGATTATGGAATCAGCATATGACCAAAAGAGAGCTCACCCTTAAATCTGCAGATGCCGGGTGAGGTCACAGACTTTACAGATGGTATATTTCAGCAAATAAACTTCAAGCCTGTTGGCATGAAACTGAGTTCCTATGGGTTTATCCCATCTCTGTCACTGTATCAAAGCTTTGGCTTTCTTCCAACAATATAGATTCAACAGTTTTTCCCCTCAAAAATTATCTCTATGAATGTGTGCAGCATTTAAACAAATTATAAATGTAGATATATTAAAAAAAATCTTGTTTCTATTGATAACATATTTTCTGCTCTAATGTCTCCAAGAGCACTGTTGGACTATTGAAGAGGACTAGGTGACAACCTGGAAATTTAAGTTACATAATGAGTCCAGCAGAAAAAGTTGCTGAGCATTACTGGAAAAGTATTTCTCATTTTTGGAAATGGCTGGTTTTATCTCAAATATTCTTAAGGAGGAATCTGCTAGAAGCATCACTAGTTACTGAACTGTATTTCTATTTAATAACATTCCTGCAAAAGAGCAAGGGGAAGGTCAAACACACAGAAACTACAGGTCACTGCAATTTTTGTGAGATCAGTGCACAAAAGGTACAGCAATTAAGAAAGGAAAGGACAAAGATGAAAATCTGAAGCTGAGAGGGGAAATATCTGCTGCTATCACATAGTCAGTTTTGAAATTTTAACTCTAATTTTTTTAAATCTAAATTTTAAATTAAATCTAATTTCCTGTCATGGATTGAAGCAGAAAGACTACAGCTCAACGATGTTTTATATGAATTCTAGAATCAGATAAATGGATGAAGGTCAAACATAATGTTTATGGTATATTTGTGTATGAGTATGCTCATACATATGCACTGCTTTATTTTCCATTGATTTCAACCATGTCACCTCTGCATCAAAGGCCATGCAGCCAACACAAAGAACTGGGAAATAGGGAGAGGCAGAGCTATTGGCAAAGGAGACAGGACATATTAGGACCAGGAGGATGGTCTCAGGTGCTGTTTATAGCCAGTGGAGATATGTGTCCTTGTGAGAGCTTCTTGGTGTAGGAACCTGACCAGATTTTGGATACAACACTCCAAAAAAGCACTCCTTCTGATCCACTCCTCTGTTTCAGAGGGACATTTTAATTTCAATACTATGTTAAACAGGAATTATTTGGTGAGAGAAAAAATTTAATTCCTCATCTCCCTTAACACCATGGTAATATTAAAACAAACTGTGGCAAAATCCAGTAAAGTATATATAACAAAATTGGTGAAAAGAGTTGGTTTGATACGAAACAGCACTAAAAAGATTTCAAGATAGAACATGTGTTATTTCATATGAGCTTGCTATTGCTAATTTGTCTATCAAAAGCTATTAGAGGCATTCTGATGATTATCAACTGAGGAAAAATCCAGGTATGCCAATCAAGGTAAATAAGTTCTATGTTCAAGACAAAAGAAGTGGAATAGTTGGGAAAGGCTGAGGCATGGAGTGAAATAGTAAAATAAAAACAACAAGCCATCAAAATACAACAATAAGTCATCATAGAGATGTGTACCACAGGGAGTCAAAGATTTCCCAGAGATCCAGTCTTGAAGGAGTTTTGAAGAAGAAGTATTGGATTTTTCACAGTTATCCAGTATGTAATGTTTATTGTTCTTGGAAGAATTGAGCAAGAAGGTCATTACTAGGATACAAATAATGAACCAATAGAGGAAGATATTTTCAGGGAGCAAGACTGCTTGATAAAAATCTTAGTCTTTACTAAATAAAAAAGGAAACATCAACAGCCACCGTGAAATTCTGAAAGTTCATTGTGTCCTGTAAAACAAAATGTTCTTGCCTAAGGGAAGGAAAGATCTGTCATGTTGATAACTATGCCTATGCCTTGTGGTATTTCCAGGAAGTGATACAGCTTGATGAGAAACTGGCTTAATGCTTATCCATCATTTTCTTAAGAGACAAAATTTCCATTTTTTTTTTTTTTCCAGCTTTCCCTTTTCTATTTTTTCCTTCTGTGTTTCCTCTTTATTTTGGTTCTTACCATTCAGTTATTTCTCATTGCTCCTCTTTCTCTTTTTTGTTCTATTTGTTTCTCTTTAGAATATGTTGTAGGATAGACATTACCAATTTCATAAACTACACACACACACACACACACACTGAATTGTCTGACACAGACTGGAATGAGAATACTGCACAAATTATATGAAGCTTTTTTTATAAACTCTAGAAAGCTTCTGGAGAGTTTTGGTTTTGTTTCATTTTTTTACGGAAGGGGGAATTCAACAAGGCTTCATGTATGCATTTATTATTGCACATAATTATATATATATATATAAATCTAAAATACATTTTATTGCAGGGTTTGACAGGCTGCTGATTCCTCACATTGTACAGCAAATCCAGTAATCCATCAATTAGAAGTAGAACAAATCAAACTTAAGTTTATTTTAAAAACCACAGCTAAACAACAAAATGGCACATTTTTTGTTTTCTAAACTGAAATTCAAGCAATAAATTAATTTTGTAAATGTTTAAATATATCAATTTTTATACTATTCTGGTCATGGTTATTTTTCTTTTGTTCTTTTTTGAAAAAGCTTTGCTCATCAACAAAATAAAACAAGCTAAATACTGTTTAAAGTCCCAGGAGATGACATTTTTTCCAAGTCTCTTAATTATCCAGACATACTTGCAGCCATGAATGTGATTCTTAAGCCAAACAAAAGTCTAGAATCAAAATAGCATGAGAACTGTACAGTCTCTCTAAGTATTAGTTGATGATCTTTTCAAGGTTATACTTTATGAAGATTAGGAGTGTACTGCCTGATTTACAAGCCAGTTTTTATGTCTTGTTTTGCAGGTAGCAAGACTTGTTTTTTAACTATTCAGTTTCTCACACTAGTAAAGGAAATTAGGACCTTGTTACAAAAAAAAAGGAAAATCTTTGCCAGTCTCTGCCTGTTTGGCTATGAAGTTAGTTATTCAATATGCCTTAGCTGCCCTTTAGAAGAAGGCGTAACTGAATGAGGAAGAATGACAAATAAGGTGGTGAGTTTCCTTCTTTGCAGCAAGTTTGATATCTGATCAACATAAGGCCTTAAAAGTGCCTTCAGCAATATTTATTGATATTTGAATCAAATCACCAAAGTTTCAATGGTGAAATTTATTAGGATGAGCCTGTACATATATGTATGGATGTGAAAAAAGAAAGGTGTAGGCAAAGGGAAGACATTTAATAAAACATGATCTAAATATTATATGAATTGGGTTTTTATACTCTAAAATATACAGCTAAAACTTAACAACAACAACAATATAAAGTGTATTTACATTAATAGGGTCACTCCTTCAAACCTTTTAGTTTAAATTAGGGTAATTCTCACAGGATTCTATTTTTTGTAATATAGTAGGTAGCTAACACAACTGGTTAACTTTCAGATCAATATGTATTAAGTATTCCTCCTTCTCCAACTCTGTCAGGAGCTTAGATGAGAGGATTTGTCCCCTGAGAATGCTTGAATCTGTAGGTGCTCCACTCTGATCTGTGTATCTCACCACTTTGTATAACATGACATGAGCTTCTGATGGCATAAAATTCTGAAAAAACACCCCTCACCTTCCATGGAAAAACACAACACATTTAAAATAAATTAAACATGGGTTGAGCACTCTGTCAAGAGACAACATCCCTAATTGGCAGCTGCTGTTACAGCAGAGGTTGATTAGAGATGAGAGAGTAGTAATTCTCCACAGAAAGGAACTGTCTGATATTATTAAAAATTACCTGCTTGTCACAGATGTTCACTCTGCTTATTTTTAGCAGGAGTTTGAGTTTGAAATACTGGAATCCAAATTTATCATTACCCAACCCACAAAGAATGTTTTTGGCGTCATTTGTTCACTATCAGCAAAAAATGAACTAAATTGCTTGACAAGTTATAAAAATTCAAGGTAACATAAAAAGGTGTTTTTAAGAGCAGCATTTCTCCCAGAACTTTCTAGTGGAGATGTCAAAACCCTGGAAAAATTGGGAAAAAATCCTGAAGCAAAAATATGAAGAGAAGCTATAAGGATCAAAAGCAGAAAAAGATACAGTGACAGGAAAAAAAATACAGTGGGAACAGGAAGAAGCAAAATACGTTTAGAACCAGATATAAATACTCTAGAGTTGTGCTTCAGGTAAAGCCCATATTACTTTTTAAGTTAATGTTCATCACTTCTCTCAGCAGTCTCTCTCTTCCTCCATTCCCATGTGTAGTAGTTTACCCCCAGCTGGCAACGAAATACCATGCAGTAGCTCACTCACTTATCCCTCTCACAGCAGCCACAGGTGTCTCTCAGCCAAATTCCACATTTATTTATTCAGTATGACCTTCTTTGGTATGGAATATCCCTTTGGCCAGCTCAGGCCAGCTGTCCTGGCCATGGTCCCTCATGGATTTTTGTGCACTTGCTCACTGGCAGAGCCTGGGACACCGAAACGTCCCTGATTTGGGGTAAGCCCTGTGTAGCAGCAGCCAAACATCAACGTATTCTCATACTGAATTCAAAACTGTAGCAGCTACAAAGGAAGAAAACCCACTCCCATCCAAAACTAACACAGTGTCCACCCCTTATTCCATACCATTAACATCATGCCAGATCCCACACTTGCTAATATCCCATGGCCTTTTGCAGGGATGCAGAATCATAGAATGGGTAGGGTTGGAAGGGATTAGAGCGGGTCTTCAGGTCCCACCTCTGCTCAAGCAGAGCACATTGCTCAGGATTGCATCCAGGTGATTCTTGAATATCTTCAGTGAGAGAGACTCTACAACCTTTCTGGACAATCTGTTCTAGTGCTCAAAATGCCTGTACAATAAAGTTCCTCCTCATATTCAGGTAGAAATTTCTGTGTGTAAATTTCTGTCCGTTGTGTCTCATCCTATTGCTTGGTAACACTAAGAGCCTGGCTCCATTCTCTTGGCACCTTCCCTTCCAATACTTACAGACACTGATGGGGTCCCCTCTCAGTCAAAGTTTTCACTTCTTTGGTTTCATCAAAGTTCATTCTTCACTGATGTGGCAATCAGTGGGCAGTCTGGTTCCGATCCTTGGATCAAGAGTGGCAAAGACAGACACTGAGTCACTCAGTGTAGTGTCAGGCCATAGAAGTGGTATTACCCAGTGTTATAAAGCACATAACATTATGAAATTTTATTCATTGGCTATTACCAAAAGTCAAATCCCCTTAAGGCCCACACCAGATTTCTCCATCCTTCATCATTGTCTATCAAATGCCCCCACGTATTTGAGCAATGACAAGAAGAAAATTAACTCTGCCCCAGATGAAACAGGATAGCACACTTATTCTTTTACAAGTTAATAATGTTTTAACTTGATTTGGATAAACAGAAATCAACAATGTCACTATTTAAAAAATATTGTAAAGAGGTATTCCTTAATGGCCTTTGACCATAATTATGGGTTTTGTGTGGCTTTGGGTACCTTTTACTTATCATGAAATCACTGCATAATATGCGAGGATTCTCTTCCATTGCATGATATCAGAACCTAAGAAGAAAAATAGTGGGATTTAAAAAGTTTAAGAATAAGCAAAAGACAACAAAATGAGCACTAGAAGATAACAAAGACTAACAAGGGTATTTTAAAGTTTGCGACAGCTTTGCAGTATAAAAGGAGAAAAGAATATTCCAAAATATTCTTATGGAACTTACATTGCATACTAACATTGGCTTCTGATGAGCTGCCAAAGTTCTAGAATATAGAACTTTGTGTCCCTCTTCCTCTGCCTATTTTAAAAAAGGTTCAAATGCTTTGAATAGAGGCCTCTTAAAACTTCAGACTCCTGATGCTGACTAGTGGTGAAGTGCCTTTTTCTTCCTTTGAATACTGACTGCACCTGCCAGTCCATCTGTACTACTCACAACTTGTAGGGAGAAGGTTAGTGACAGTAAAGCCAAAGAATTTCTTTAAGTGGCTTAGGTTGTTCTGTACCCCTAAACTCCAAAAATGCCTATAAATGAAAAGTTTCAAGCAAGTCTCTGGAAAGTTCTAAAGCCTTCATAAGAACCAGAGGATGGCACTTAGCATCAGATTTATTTCTTATAAATATGGGCCTGTTTAACCCCTTCTAAATATATTTAGCTGTCTCAGAATTATTTAATCATAGTAGGTATAAAAGCCATCAGAACCCCCACAGAAAACAAAACCATAGCTCAGCAAGTGATCTGGAAGAGAGTCCTCAGCATCAAAGATGTTTAAGCACATAGCGCCATATGCATATTCTAATTACAGGAAATTTGCTTCAAGTTACTTTTGATTTATAATAAGCGACTGAGAATAGAAAATGGATCATTGAAGCCATTATCCTTCTCCTTTTGAAGGTAATAGCTAAACCTCTATTGATTTCTATAGACACAGTTGTTGGGGTTTTCTTAAGTAGCAAGTGATAAATATAAATTGTTGACATTAAAAACCAATTCTGAAATACAATTTTTCTATGCCAAAAAAAATAAAAACATCTACTGATTATAGCTGAGGAAAACCCCTTGAGATAAATTTTACTCAATTCAATAGTTGCCAACAGTCTATTACAGCTAAAAACACAATTTCTTTTCACTTGTTAAAAATAGTTCTAGCAGATATAATATTTCACTCATAATAATAATGTCTGTATATTTGACATGGGTGAAAGAAAACATAAAGCAAGATGAGAGCTTATGATTCAAAGTTTGGGTTTTTAAAGCATATTCAATATTATTCAGGTATTTTTAACAGCAGTAAAAAATTCAATGCTATAAAAGGAGAAATTATAAGGTAATTTCTTTTCCTTTCATCCAACTTCATAACCAAGAATAGGAATGTAATTAAAGCCCTTGAAGGCTTGCATAACAATATTTTATGGAGGACTGGTACAGTAAGAAGAAAACCAAGAAGAAGAAACTTATGGGAATGAGTAAAGGATAAATCATTATACTATTGCTCTCTTGTTTGAACTCTCAGAGATTTCACTTGGATACAGAAGTGAGAACTTATGAAAAACTGCACATATTTAGAGACAGGGTTTCTGTACATTCTTCATTCACTTAGTTGAGCATTTAAACTATATGCACTTTGTTCTCCATACAAAACCATGGACTTGAATCCCTACCTTACTGGCCATATGCAGTCTTCAGTAAAGGAACTTATTAAGTGTTTATTATGAAATACTATAACAGTGGAAACACATGATGAAAAGAACACAAAAAACAGCTTGTCTATTTTGCTGAGATTTCCACTTTACTGATACTTCCATGTCCTGTTGTCAGCCAGAGAACAGCCACAGCACGATACACAAATCTGAAAGTTAGTGCTATAACTTTCCTCCAGACAATTTCTTTTCTCTTATTTGAGCTAAAGGCACAAAAAAGAGTAATATAAAATTGATGTAATCAGGTCAATGTTTTTCAATGAAAACCAGATTTTGCTTAGTGATATCTAGTTCCAACTCTGACATTCTGGGAGTTAAAACCAAATTAAAAGGTGAAAAAATAATTGCTAAAGACTCTACTGAAACTAAACTTTCTCCACTAATTGATGTCTATATGCCTGGTGTAATATCAGACTGTGTACTGTCTGTGTTTATTTGTGAGGCTGGTGTGAACTCTAACTTAAATATATTCCTAAGGGATGAGTTTGAATGTTACATATATATATATATTAAATGTAGCTATAAAAAATATTAAAATAGATTTCTGTAAAAGCCACATGTGTGTTATATACCATATAAATCCTAAACTCTCCATATTTTATACTGTAACCTATGTATTATGAACTCTAATTTTATGCTACTTCATATTCTGTATTAATTATTGTTTATGATTCATTATCCATTTTTATATATTATGTCATAAGGTACATCTGTACTGTACATCCTGACTTCACCTAGTAAAGCACAAGGTAACTGAAAAACATAAAAAATGCTATTATTCAGGATATGAGAGGCAGAGCAGATTTACTGAAGCATTCAGCATCCAAGATTTTAATTCCACGCTACGTGTTTCCTTTGGAGACACGCCTTCTTTCATCTATTTTTTCTGTAGCTTGAGGACATTATGATGACAAAGCAGTCTTCAAACTATCATGAACGGTGAGAGTTACTGGCATTTTCTTTCATATTTAAAACAGCAAGTTTTCAGAAAGCCCAAGTACTTGTGAAACCATTATTCTGATTTAAGTTTAAATGTTATTAGAAAAATAAATAGATTCTTTTTTTAATGTCTGAAAATATTTTAACTATATTTCTAATAAATGCAATATTGAGTTCTTTTGGTTCAAGTTGTTAAATATTACAGAAGAGACAAGCAGTAAAATACACAAAGTCTTTCCAGAACTTTGGACTCTCAGTCCTAGTTTTAAGAGTGATTTGAAAATGTACAAGCTTAAATCTTTAATTTTAACAAAACTAATACTAACTTCATGATTGCTCTTGAATTTCTCAAAACTGAATAACACAAAATACCCAAGTAACAACAACAACAGCTACCACACCTGTAAAATTATACTTCTTGTTTCTCTTTTCCCACAATTAAAAAAATAGTTCCTAAATGACTGACTATGGAAACTAATGCAATCTCATCATCTCATCAAAGTTGTCTCATTAAATGAACAGAAAAGTCATAGGAGAAAGGCAGAAAGGCAAGTTAAAAGGCTATATATATATATATATAATATATGTCTGTATGTATATTTTGCATCTATTTTCTTTTCCTTGTATTTCAGTGTTCTTCTTAAAAAAACCAGAATATTTGCTGTTGCTCTGGTTTAACCCCAGCTGGCAACTAAGCCCCAAGCAGCCCCTTGATAACTCCTCTTTCAATGAGATGAGAGGGAGAATCGGAAGAGTAAAAGTGAAAATATGTCATTAATTGAGATAAAGATAGCTTAATTGAGAAAGCAAAAGCCACAGCAGCAAACACAACAAAACACATCCCATGGGCAAGTAGGTTTTCAGCCATCTCCAGGAGAGCAAGGTTGCATTACATGTAAAGGTGACCTGGGAAAACAAATGCCCTTACTCAAAACATCCCCCCTCCTGCCTTCTTTCCCCCACTTTATATACTCTGCATGATGCCACATGGCCTGCAATAGCTCCTGGAATAGATCAGTGGGGGTCAGTTGTCCCAGGTGTGTCCTCCCCCAACCTCGTGATGCATCCCAGACTTTTGGCAGAGGAGGTGTGGTGAGGAGCAGAAATGTCCTTGACTGCCTGCAAGGGCTGCTCTGCAATTACAGAAACATCCCTGTGTTATCAACATTTGTTTCCAGAACAGTTTCAAAAAAAATCCCCATACTAGCTACTGTGAAGAAAATTAACTCTACCCCAGTCAAAGGCAGTGCAAATATTTTCATACAAATTATGCTGATGTGATATCTTGTGATTTGAAGACACATAGATAATTGCACTTTTTGCAGCTAGGTAGTCATATTAGGGTGCCAAAAGTGATTGCTAATAGAATAAAAATAAGTAACTTGAGATTGGCCCCAAACAGTTTCTGCAGTTAATTATGCATGTCTCTGTATCAGGTTTGTGTGGCAAGGTTTTGGTGGGTGGGCTACAGTGGTGGCCTCTCTGAGAAGCTTCCAGAAGCTTCCTTTAGTGCCCATGAGAGTCAGCTCCTCTTACAACAGACCCACTGCTGGTCCAAGCCAACACCTGCAGTGATGGTGGCAGCACCTTGGGGCTAACAAGTTTAAGGGGGAAAAATAAAATAAAAAAAAAAGTTTAAAAAAATAACTGCAGCCTCTGAGAATGGCTCACGGAGAAGTTTGTGAAGGATTATCTGTCATGGAAGGGACCCTGTTCTGGAGCAGGGGGAGAGTGTGACTCCTCTCTCTAGGGAGTGGCAGATGTGTGATGAACAGCCCTCACTCCCCACCAGAATGTGTTGCTGGGGGCAGGGTGAAGAGATCTGGGGATAAAGTTAAGCCTGGGAAGCAGGAATGCATGGGAGGAAGGTGTATCTTAATATTTGATTTCACTACTCATTATTCATTTCTGATTTGATTGTCCCTAAGTTGAGTGGATTTCCCCCAGCTAAATCTGTTTTGCCTATGATGGTAACTGGTAACTGCCCTTGTCTCAACCATGAGCCTTTCAGTCTATTTTCTCTTCCCAGGGAGAAGGGTAGAGCCACTTTGGTGCAGAGCTGGCATCCTGACCAGGTCAAATCACCACAATCTTACAGTCATGGGATGAAAACTCAAAAAGAGTTGCTGAAAGAAAAAGAAATGTCTTTCAAGTGGTTCACTGCTGTTATTCAAGGAAAGGTGCTATAGAATTTTTGCTGAAAATACAGTTGTGTGGGAAACCTTGGCATTGGAAATCTTTGAGGGAATATTCAGTGTTGACTGTCACCTTTGGCCTCTTCCAAAATTAGTGTACTTGTTTTTAAGAGGATACCAATCTAGGAAAATTACAGATGGGGTAATCATTAATATAGAAAAAAGGCAGTAATAAAGAATTCCCATATTCAGAATGGCATTACTAGGCATTGTCAGAAAGAGTATTTTTTGCAACATTTTTCATGAGCTCTATATTTGTTGATGCTTAAAGAACAGCATTTATATATAAATGGGAAAAAAATATACTCTTTTCCTTAATTTTACAAGTCATTTTAGACCAAAATTAATCCAAAAGTTGTATATTTCTTCCTCATAAATCCAGAAGTTAATTCAAGGTCCAGTCATAGGGTCTAAGTTTGTTCCTTTATCTGGCTAAAACAATGCTTCAGCCATTTCAAACTTCTGAGTAAACCTTAGAGCATAGGAGGATAAAGAGGGGTTATAATAATACATATATGTACATATAATGAACACGTAGGGTAGGGAGAGGTTATCTTATTTTTGTAAGATAATTATACTTGCCAGGAGCAAGTCCCAGGGAAGAAACCTTTTGTATTAAAAAAAAAATAAAAAAACACAAAAGTAATGGTTCTACTATAGACATTTCTTATTTTTTTTTTTGTTCCCCTTGACAAGAAAAGATTCATCATAAAGAAAAAAAGCTAGCTAGCCATATTTGACTAGAGGAGTTTGATGTTCTTCACTCAGTTCCACTAGTTCCTGTTTTTCATATTTGGAAGAGGGAACAAAAAAAATGTAATGCAATGAAAAGCAGATGCTTGGCTCAGCTCCACTGGTAAATCCTTCTTCTATTGTACCAAAATTACACTTTCTTATTTAAAGCACAGATCTTAATAGTACCAAAGGGTTCCTTATCCCTTTTTACAATTACACTCTATTATTTCATGTGCATGTATTGTATTTTTAAGATGATTTAAAATAAAATATATAAATGTAGAGGATGTGTCAGACACCATACATGTTAAAATAATCCAATACTATAGTTAATTTGATTTGATCACTATTTTATGTAAGCTACTGATTCAAAATTTGTTAGAGTACAGTTTTTTTCATAGCTTTCATAAGTCTGGTGAGCTTGACTCCCTGATGGAAAAACTTCAGTGATTGGGTTTAAATTTGAAAGAAGGTTATTCCACAAACTGCTTCTCTTCTGGACATATGGTCTTATGCCACAGATGTGCAATTTTCATTAGCTTTAATAGAATTCATTTCTGCCAACCCAGAGAACAATTTTGTGCAATTTGTCAGTTAATTTTAGAGAGGATATTTTAGGCTTCATGATGACATAGTTATATAGTGCTAACATGAAAATGGTTTCGAACATTTTCCTTTAAGTATAACATTTTAATTTTGCATCTGTACTACACAGATAAAGCCTAGAATGGGAAATTTCAGATAAGTAAGGCAGCTAATGTAGAATACTGCAACATAGGACTAAAATCCCCATTATTATGAATCCACAGTTTAAAACAGTAGGGAGAAAAGTCATTAGGTTAATTGAGCTCACATGGTGGTAAGTATTTATGTATGAATTAATTACATGACTCATCTATATGAGTCCTGTAATATTCATTAGGTGTTATTTCACTAAGAATTTTTTGTATCTCACTCTAAAAACCCTGGTGCTGATGACTTATTCCATCCGGGAAGATAAATCTGGCTACCTTCACAAGAATTCAGAGATGCAATTAGGTCAAAGCTGAAGAGTCTTGTGTTCCATCATGCCTCTGTTTTCCAAAACTATGGTGAATTCTTTCTCTAACTGCAATATCCATTCTCTGAATGAATCAGAAATCAAGGTCTAAACACTATTTCTGAAAGCAATACTAGGGTTATTCTGTCTCTGTGCATCATTACACTGGCCATCCCTACCTCCAGCAGGCAGAATGTCCAGACTGAAGTGATGTTACTGTAGAACATGCTGTGGGTTCTGCTAATCAGAGCAGGGAATTAGATTTGACTTTTGTTTTTCAATCCCCTATTGTATTTCTATGATACATTTGTCAGATTGTCATTGTACAAGTTGATGTACCTAGTATCTAATGTACATCATGGTAAGAAATAAGGTAATTTAAATGCATTTAAAAGTAGATGCAGTGGTGAAAGAATTGAAAGCTTGTTTGGCAGATACGTTCCCCTGAAATAATTATATATAATCTTTGGAATACAGGGAAGTCTAAGACTGCTGCAGTACTGCTAGGCTCTATAGGGTGGGGAAAGGACCAAGTGGAATTTTTTCAATATATTTTTTTAAGAAATCATTCTTTTGTTTCAGTGAAACCTTATATTATTTTGAGAGAGAAATATATTTTATATAATGCTTCAGAATTTTACCTTAGAGATCCTAAGTGAAGCTGCTATGCCTCTTTCTTTTATTATGAAGGTAATAAAATACAGATAGGCCCTAAAACTACAGGAATCTATAACATGTCTTAAATGAAATGCTATTTAGTCATTTACTGACATGATTTTTAACAGATTTCAACTTTACTGTCATGGCTATTAACAGGCTTCAAGTATGTGTTTTGCACTGATATGAAAAATAAATATTAGAAGTGCTACAATATTAATACCTCTACTTTTAGGCCACACTTAAGAAACAAGGCAGGAATATTTCCATGGGTGAAACAACTTAAAACACTGCTCACATGCTATTGTTCCTATTGGAGCTCATTATAGTAGTACAACCTGCAGACTGAAAAACAGCAACTGTGCACAAAAATATCTTTTTGAAAACCAAAAGGATTAGAAAAGAACAACTATTGCCTCTAAAAGGCAATAAGAGTAATTTTCAATATTATTTTTCATACATCTTAGAACAGCTAATATGCTCAGTCTTTTTTGAACATATGGTGGTACTTAAACATCTTTTCATAGAAATGCATTTGTTTCTTCAAAACATTTAAGAACTAACAAGACCAAACATTTAAAAAAATATTGTCACTGTAAAATCCTAGGGCAGCTACAAAACCAGACTTGTTTCATTTACACTTAGAGATGAAGAATGAACTGAATCTACTGGGAGCACCTAAAAAAGCTCCAATAACACTTGAAAAGGCTCAAGTCAGGACTAAACTCAGCCCTATATAGCATTTAGCTACTATTTTGACACTCTTCAGAGAGAAAATCGAAACTTTTGTGAGCTCATTAAAGTTTCAAACACCATAACTCAGATCTCATTGATTTCAATGAAAGCAGCTGGCTAGGTGCAAAAACGAATCCCTACATTTATGTGTGTTTCTCCTGAAAGCTTTGAAACATCTGCCTCCTTATCTGTATAGCAGGATGGGAAAATCCCCTTCTGAGATACACTTTTTCCCATTTGTGTACAGGCACATTTAGTAATTCCTCGTGCCTTCTTTCCCTTTTTGCTTTATTTTTTTTCTAATTCCCTGGAGTATAAGGAAACTTACACACTTGAGCACCTTTCTCACTCTTAGTTTTGTACTCCAGCTTCAGTTTATTGCTTCTATCAAAGAATAAAGGAAGTTTTCTAGCCACTTCCATTTAAATGCAGAATTATTTTCATACAGAACTTTTTCTCAGTAAGAGGAACCACAGATGAAGTGGCTCATAGCTGTCATTATTGTGTCACAGATACATGTTTGGATTGTGAAGCAATCTTTTCTAAATTACATTTGTTTATTAGGAAAGCCATAAAGAAACCCTACCATTATATAAAATCATTTCAACAGAAGTTTATTTTCTATTGTGTCTTTTAGACACTATAACATATACAATTTTTCATGTTGCTGCTGTGAGACTTTCACATTTAATTACTTTAAAACTCTTCATTTATCGTTGCAATGGTTCTCAGGGGCATTCTGGATTTACAATATACCATTCTCCCAATATGTAGATTGCTAGTGGATATGTATGTCGGACTTCTAGTCTTCTGTTCATGACTCTTTTCTGGCCAGTATCACCAAAATATTTAGCCAAAATATGTGGCAGCACAAGAAGCATAAAACATGTTTGGTTTTCACTTTCATACCAGTGTATTGCTGAGAAATGAAAGAAAATGGAAGAGATTTACAATCTTGTCTTTTTACTGCATGACAGTAGTCCTTGGGACAGATGAGAGACTGGAAAATGTAGGCCTGTATTCTATATTTCTTGGAAACACATACAGTGATTTCTCTGGGCTGCCAAGGAAAAGATACACAGTTGGAATGTGAACTACATTATACCAAAATAAACATAGTTTTTTTTTACTAGTAAGTAGGATTCTACTCCATTTCAAGTGTTTATGATGTACTTCTTATTTATGAAGCAAGGGTATAGCAAAACCTCAATAAAACTTAACCAACTCCACTGTAATAGATTTTGTAGATGTATTTAAAATTGCATGAAGTACCAATCAAACCTGAAACTATTCAAAGAAAGCTATTTTGTACGAAGTAGAAATAATCTGGGGCTAGGACAAAGTCAAAGAAATACTGCTTATAACAACAAATTATGGGGTGAGTAAGTAATCCTGATTTTTTGTTGGTTTTTTTTTTTCCTTTCCTATATGTGAAAAAATTGGTTACTTTTTCTTCTCTAACTATATTTTCTGGACTTCCAGAAGCAGAAAGAAAGCATTAAAAAAACCCAAATAATTGTTCATATTTTATCTCAAGTTGTTTCATTGTACTGTCACAGTTTAAATGAGTTTCTTTCTAATATTTTCAAAGACCTTTACTAAGGAAGTCTGTCCCATGCGTTATAGAGGAAGCACATCTGGATCAACATAAGCAGTTAGAAAATATTAGATTTAAAGTGTTCCATCTTCCAGTCTCCAGTGTAACTGCAACTGATAAGACAACCCAGACAGAGTATCTTCAATGACTTTAAATTCAAAAAGAGCTCTCATATTTTTCATAGGTCTCAGCACCATTCACTCTAGGAAAAAAGTATAGCTTACTGCACAAACAATCTATTTTACTTGGTTAATATTGCAGCAAGATTTAAAATTGAAAAAATAGAAAAGGTACGTGCTAACACAGCCTGGCAAGGACAGACCTCATTGTGATGTACAGCCATTCTCAAATCAAGCTCCCAGACAAAAAATTTAGGATTGCAACTGCTATCTCAAGCTAATTTCGGAGTTTATCTTAATTAGAAGAAAAAAAAAAAGGAAAAGAAAAATCAGAATAAAAAATTTGCATATGTTAGAGCCTATCCTAATACCTAAAAAAGACATAGAAAAGAATTACGTGTTCTGAGAGCTAATGCACAATTCACTGTTATTAAATCCCAGGTGCTAATGAACTAATCAAAGGCTTTCAAGCAGATCGAGCCAATCAGAGAAGGACCTCAGTAAGAAACTTCCAGAAATTATCATGCCAGATGTAGAGTTAAGAGACCCTTTATCAAGTAAGGAGGACTTGATGAAGTGAGTACATAAGTTGGTGAAGATCTCATCATGGTTGTGAGGGCTGACATAGGGTTATTTCTCTGCATCCATTGGTAATACATATAAAAGAATCTGGCTTGAAGTCAGTACCAGGGTTTCCTTTACATCAGAACAAATATATGAAGATAAAATTATAAAAATTGGGCAAGTATTACTGAGATTTTTGTTCCAATTCCTATATGCATAATTACCTTCTCTCTGGGTAAGTGATAAACTTGTATAGTTAAGTTAAACCAGAAGCATTCAAAAATACTTTTAGTCCTGTAAGTATGAAAGGTTGTCATAAGAGTCCTGAGGGGAAAATTCAATTTTCTTTTACTAGAAAAAAGTATATGTCTGTATTCCTAGGATATTAGTTGAAAGCTAATTTCTAATTATTAATAGCATAACTTTGAAATTGGGAGATACAGAATCAGGTATGTAAACAACTGACCTCGTCACCTTAGCCATTGTAACAATTTAACTATGAATTTCATAACTACTGAACTAACTTCTACAAATATCTAAGCAGAAATTTCTCTGCTGATCAGTGCCTTGTTTTCAATTTACAGCAGTTATATTTTGCATCTTTATTAGTGAACTGTAAATAAGCAAGATATTTGGGAAGATCATATTTTGGGTTGGACCAGATGATCCACTGTGATCCCTTCCAACATAACTGATTCTTTGATTCTGTGAGTCTTTTAGAAAGTTTGAGCTTACTTTCAGGAAGCATTTCACACTTCCACAATCACTGCTGAATAGCACTGTAATGCTGCTGTAGATGTAAGTGGTAAAAGGACTGGATTTTATATTGATAAATAAAAATTGTTAGATTCACCGCAGCATGAATGGTTAGTGGTTACTGTAAAGATTAGAAGAGAAATAAACCACCGTAAGAAATCTACAGGACCAGTTTACAAGGCACTAAGGAACATAATGAGTTTCAATTTGAACAGGACTCTACCTTGTTAGAACTTATAATTTGAGGATTTTCTAATATTCAAAATAAATTACAATTGCTGCAGGCAGTGTACAAGACTGTTAAAGCTACTCAGTTGCAAAGCCAAGGGATTTGATAATGTATACAGTTTTTCCCTTGAGGCCAAAAATGTAATTATGAAAAAGTTCTGAACTGAAAAATAGTCTTGTCATCTGTTTCTATGCAAGATAAAAGATCATTTTAAGGTGAAGAGGTTGCATATAACAAAGAAAATTAAATTTAAAAAACCCAACATGACCAACACTACAGCTGCTGAAGAATAGTAAGAAGAAAATTAGATATTATAATTAGAAGGGGAAATCATTCTACCTATACTAGACATATGCTATTAAAATATTTAATTCATCTCCTGATTAATTCACTGGATGATGTGAAGATTATTTCAGAGGTGATAAATCAGTAGATTAATATGTATTCAGCTGGGATATATGAGATAGGACTGAATTAAACTTCCTAGATCAATAAGTGATGAGTTAGACCCTTCTCATTTTATTGGTCTAGAGAAGAGTATCTTCTTTTTTCATGTGGTTCTAAATTATCTTACTGTCTCAATACCTCCAGATCAAACCAATTTGATTGGAAACAGACTTCTGGTGCCAGCAATTTTAGCTGCTATTTTAAATATTTTTTCCTGACTTTTCTGAAGAAATTCTCAGGTATACTGTGGAAAAGGAATTCTTAATTCTCTAGTTAAAAGTGATAGTGATACTGCCCCTAACCCTTCCTCAGCAGATTGCATTCCCTTACATTTGGAGAAAAATATATCCATCAGATTTGTCATGTGCTTGTCTTATTCCTATCATCCCATTCAGTTGTGTTAAAAGGCTTCAAACTTTGAAGTTCTGTATTGCTACAAATATGTATTTGTATATTTGTACAAATATGTACAAATATATATTTTTTATGACAAGTCTTTCTAATGGGAACCTGGGAAAAGAATTCAGCATGCAATATGCACATATTATCTTTACCATTCTTCATTATTTTTATACAGAAGCCTTTCAAACTGTAATATTAAGCTGAATAAAATCGTGAGATTATGTAGAAAAGCAGAGAGGCAAAATAAAAAATAAATATATATATATTTCTTTTTTTAAAAAGAAAAAAAGTTCCCCACAGATAACCAGGTAGTGAAAGAATATAGACTGAAAAAAGATACTCAAATTTAAGCTGTATCTGAACAGGAATATATTTTACTTATCCTCAGGAATTTTCAGGTACACTGATATGCTTTTTTGGAATTATATTTCAAATCTGAAAAGAGAAAATTTTGCTTTTATTCTTGCCTCTACTTGCACTTCTAAAGAGTGCCATGATTCTTTTTTGGTTGTCACTTCAGATTATTTGATACTACAAGAATAGAGTAAATGAAAAGTTAAAAAAACATGCAGAAGGAAGAAAGTGAAGAAACAAATTTATTGAATGGAAGATAAGAAGATATTGGAAGTCAATGTGCAGGAATGGATGAAAGGAAGACAGATAAAAAGATTAAAAGTCATTATTGGTTTCTAGCACGGCTGCACAAAAGTCAGCATGATGAATCCTTGTAAATGCTCTTTCAGAGTTTGTCAAGTGGTTTCTCTTGGCTTAAACTGGGAGAGGAGGAGAAGGAATGTGCCTGATACTAGTGAAATAGGATATGTAGCTGTTTTCTATGCCACACTGCTTAATGAACTGAAAATAAAATCATGGTCTCACTACTGAATGTTCTAAATACTATTATTCAAACTAAAGTGGTATCATGCAAATGCTGATTTTATTTTGGAGATACACAAGGTAAGGAATGAAAATATAAAGTATTCACCATGGATATTTCATAGTAGACCAGCATCCTGATAATTTCTTTTTCTGGAAAAATCTAATTTGTTAATTTGTCTAAAACCGTATTTTATCTGAATCTCAAGTACTGCACTGGGAAGTTTGGAAATTAGATTGGAGATAATGAGGTTCAGCTGAGTCTTTGAATAGAGGAGAAAAGTCAGCTGGTTGCATTGAAAGCTGATAATGTGTCAAGAGAAATTAACATACTATTTTCTTAATGATCTGGTGTAGGTTGATTGCTATTGAACAAATTCATTAGCAAAGTTCATAAAAGCAGAAAAAAATAGGTTAACAAATTTTACCATTGACACAAAGTTGGAAGATGTCATTAATACTGAATAGTTATAATATTTGACAGGAAGATGAGGGTGACTAGGGAATAAGGAAATAGAAATAGGATTAAAATAATCATATCAAATTCATGGTCTGAGCTGACAGTAAGACATGAGCTAGTCTTTATTAGCAGCTCCAGCCTAATATTGACTTTGAATTCACTGACTGGATCAGAAGGATGGATTATCTGTGTATTAACCAATAAATGATTATGAGACAGTAACACAGCAAGACTCTGAAGACTACAGGTCCCTCTCCTAATACTTCATGTGAGCCCTTCTCACCTGAGATGGGGCAATATCAAAACTCTTCTAGATGGCTGCAGACTTTCTAGTACACTTATGTTTTCTTAACCTCCTTTAAAAAAGGAGGCAAAGATTTGCCTATAAAGCCAAAAAAAGAAAAAATAAAGGGAGAGAAAAAAATAAGTCATGAGCTGTAAATGGAAATCCTCCACTGAATATCAAAGGAAAAATATGATGATATTGCAGGCTGATAACGTTGGCTGTAGCAAGACAATGGTATGACATTATACTATGCATAATTCTCTGTTTTGATTTTGAGTATGTGCTCCCTTTGCTTGAGCTTCACAGAGTCTTTTAATTAACCCAGGAAAAAGACATGCTTATGAGAACTATACTATTTTGGATCAAGTAGATCTAAAATATGTCAAAAGGTTGAGTAGATATAAACTGACCATAACTAGACTCTTGAAAAGTAGAATTGCTATCATCAAAGGGCTGAATCTCTTACAGAGCTTAAAAAGCCACACAAATGCAGAGAACATTTTTTACTGAAAAGTAGAACTTAAAAATGAATAAACAGTGTGTTTGATTGTCATATGAGGGACTAAACTTGATAAACTTCCTACTTTTCTATTGTGATGAATACGTAGGTACAGCTGGAATTACTTAAAAAATTTGCAGGTTTCTTAAACAGACATTGAACAGAGTTCTTAAGAATTTGGAGAATGTGCATAGTCTGATTCCTTGTGGAACAAGGTACCACAAAAGCCATGTCACCCTGATCATTTACCATTTCCAGTGGTGATTTGATGTATTTCTCCTTTCCACCAAAATGGGATGGTTGCGATGGAAGCACCTTCAACATCGAGATCAAAATTTTAAATACTAATGAGGTGAGAATTTTACATTGTTATCTGCTGTTTATCCAATATCTGATGTCTGGATGGTTTAATAACTCATGACTAAAGAATTGCTAGAATTTAAAAGGGTTCATCAGTACTGAATTTAACAATTAGCTGAGTTACCATTGTATTAGCTGTATTCCTTTTGCCAATATCATTAAAAACAGTTCTGTAAATGGAAGGAGCTATACTGGGGACAAGGACTTCTCTGCTCATATCTTGTACAATATAGTCATTATGACTTTGATACTCTTGATGTATCTTGATACTTTGATCCTTAACAGCTTTCCTGATATAAGTCTAGGATTGTGAGTACCCAGGAAATAAAACCAAAAAAAAAAAAAAAACCAACAAAAAAAACCAACCTATTTTTCTTGCACAATATTTGGATGCATTTTTAATAGAAAATTATTTTAGTGTTTTTCTCTATATAATAATAAAATTACACAAAGTCTGAATTTTATTAAAATTTTATTAAATGCATTTTATTAAAATATTTCCAAAGCAGAAAGGAAAGCAAAAGAATGTTTAACAATGCAAAATTTTTGTTGAGTTCATAAAGATTTTCATTTTTTTTCATCCATAGGAATGAGATTAAGTTCCAGACATGGTGCATACACATATCCCTGTTTTGGAGAAATTCCAAACCCCAAGATATCTACTGTAGCTATTATAGTTTTCCACAGTGTCCTTCTGTGTTCACCACGATCAGTTTTTCACCAGACCCATGAATGAGGAGAGGGGAATCTCTGATTTGATAGCACAGAAGATGAAGCTACTATGTCAACAAATATTTGCATATATAAATATACTATATTTTATCTTACAGATCTTGCTTCTTTTTCTGGAGGAATAATTTTATTTCAGAGTTCCCTTTGCCTTCTAAGTTCCACCGTTAGTTTGATTCTTCTTTTTAGAGGTTTTCTAAAGGAAAAAGTTACATTAGGAGTCTGTGTTGCACAGAAATCTAGTAATGTATTCGTACTTTCTAAGCTAGGCTGCTTTCTCTTAAAATTGTGAATATCAAAAAGCACCAGGAGGACTGCAGAAACAAATGACAAGTGAGAAATAAAAGCAAGACAGAGGTTTTTTTCCATTCTGTGATTCTTGGAAAAGTGTATATGAAATTTTCTTCATGAAGAATATATCCCATAGGAACTTTTCAGTTTCATGTCTCAAGAGGAGGTGTTTTAAAAAAATTATTTAAGATGCATGTACAGTTTTTTTTAGCAACAACAATGAATGCTAGTAGTTTCTGCAAATTAAAATAAGCCAGCTGGAGGAAACAGACATAGTAACTTAACCCAATTGCACATAAGCACACAAATGCAAGCAGGAATATAGATTTTCAAATAACACTGAACACATAGTGATCATCTTCAATAAAACAATCCTCTGTTAGGGAATAGGCCAGATACCAGATTGAGTACTGAAGCAAAAAAGAAAAAAAAATCATTGATTACTGCAACTGATCCTGACATTGTTTTATATACAGAGCTCTCCATGGCTTTGTAATAATTCTTATCTACAGTTTCTGCATTGCTAAACTTGGCGCTGAGCCCCATATCTACAAATCCCAGAACATTAAATATTTAAGTTAAAGTAAGTAAAGAAAAACTATTCAAACAAATCTTGCATTCACTTGTATGAATACACTTACCATTTGTCAGTATAGCACACACACTGTGTTCAGCAGCATCATAGAATTATAGCAGTTTTCTACTGATCCTTTTAACTGGTCTTTTCTCAGTGACAGAAAGACACCTGAACAAACAGTTTTGCCAGCTTTAGTAGTACATGATAAATAAAACAAAATAAGGAAGCTATTCACTTACAAATAAGGGATTTTTAAAACCAAGACAAGATAATAGCTGCAGGTGGGATTTGGTAAGAAAAGGGTGTGCAACATTTTTGCAACATGTGTTTGGGGAAAAAACCTATAAAAGCACAGAAAAAAACTGCACAATTAAGGGTGTAGGCTTCAGAAGAAAGCATGCTTCAGAAGAGCACAGGGGCCATGTGATCTCCCCTAAACAGTGCTTATAATAGTCAGAGCCATGAGGGAGAACCCCTTTCATCCCATAAATACTGTTTCCCAGAAGGATCCTGAAAAAAAAACCAATTCTGAGTTGAACAGACAGAAGATATAACCATAAAACCTGTTAATAAGAAACTGGCAGTTTTTCAGGACTCTGCTAGGGTGCCAATGTCTCTAAGAGAAATAGTTATGGGATTATTGACACAGAAGATCTGAGAGGGTACTTGAAATTACCACTTTTCTTGTGGAAATTCCTTAAGAAAACTTTAGCATGGTGATAAATTAAAAAACAAGTGGAAATAGTACATTACACCGTCTTATTGTATCATGTTTTCTGCTTTATACATATTGTGCAAATTTAATTTGGTTGTGCAAAGTATATAATACTGATATATATTACTGGAAAGACAGTGCTCCAATTTGTAATGGAATTGATATTCTTAACATGAAAAACCAAGGAACTGGATGTATAAAATAAATTCTAATACTGCACTATCACATGATGTGAGATTACTTAATAATTAGTCTTATTTCCTCCATAAAATATATGATTTTAAAGATACATTTTCTTGCTATCTCAAATCCCACAAAACAAAACTCAGGTGATGACTAAGCTGGTTCTATTTTCTGATATGCAAAGGGTTTCCTGTGCTACAGAAAGGATTGCTGCATTGTAAAAATTAGTTTTTGAACCACAAAATCAGTCATGAAACTGATTACTTTTGAAAAACAATATGAATGCACAGGGAAGTAGATGAAAAGTATATGTGGGAAAGAAGTCTAATATATATGGAAGTGAAAAAAAAATTTTTGATTCGCCACATTGGGGTATCATGATGAAATACCCTGCACAGAGTCCTCGCCATTAGCCAGGATCAGGCTGGCTGAAGGAGGAAAGAAGTTTATTTATACATGTCTGGTCCTGTGTCTAAGTTAATTAACCTCAGTGAAAGCAAGTTCATTAGTTCAATTTTGCAGAGTCTTAACTGACCTGGCAACATAGTGTCCACAAATGAAACCAGTACCTCTGCACTGCAAGAAACTTGGGAAAGCAGCAGATCTGTGGATGGTGGGCTGAATGCCTCTGTGCTACTTCTAGAGTACAAAACACTTATACAGTCTGTGTAATTGTTTATATCAGTGTCACTCCTTTGATTTTGTCAAATGCAGACAAACAGCAGGGATGTAAGGCAAGGAATTCATGGATAGCTAGAAGGAGAGGTTTATATATTGATAGGAAATGAAAGAATGGGGGAAAGTCAATAAAGTGGTTTTAAAAACTAGAGTACCATTTGAAAGAGATTTCAGTGGGAAAGAAAATGAAAGTTTCATAACAAGAAAATGTTAGCAAACTAATTTTTATTATATTGAATTATTGTGTTTTTTCCAAAAAATACCCCCAGCATGAAAAAGCTACTTCAAATGAAATATTGCAGAAGTGAATTTGAAATCACTTTTATGAAATTTCCCTTAGTATAGGAAAGCTCAAAATCAGCAATTCAAAGTAAGGTTAATTGAAATGGTAGTAAAACATCACTTTCAATTCTACCTAACTACAGCTTCAGGTAAACATCAGCAAACACACTGTTTGTTCAGCCCTATTTAGGAATCATTTCTGTGAGTTAAAATAATTTAATCTTTTTCATTTGCACTTGTGCATTTTTTGTATTACTTCTGAATTCCACAAAGATGTTGAGAATGTGTACATCATCGAATACTTGGCAATGGTACAATGTATGAGGAACTGTGAATCATCTGGGAGTAAATTAATCTAAAAATGGCATTCTCTGTGATAATGTACAGAAGACAATTAAGTTTTCAGCATTCATAAATATAATCATACTGATTTTTATGTTCTGTTTAGATTGCCAATTATTTGAGATGTATTTTCATTTCTCTAAATATTGCAAATCGTGATAAAATGCCACTTATGGGAAACAAAGTAATCATGTGAAAGAAGGTATTAGGCAGCCCAAACCAGCAAAATAATATGAAGCAAACTGCTAATGGAACATAGAGGGGCAACGATGCAAAACTCACTCATGGGATAAGACCCTGGGCAGACTCGTGAGAGCAGAGTGATTTAGCATTTGACAGGCACACGCTGGGCTGTTTGCTGACTTTGGCAATGTTTTTACGACATGTCATGCCGATAGACATTCAGTGCTAATGACTCGTCTGAATATAAAAGCACATATCACTTCATGCACTATTATGCTAATTTATGATGACCACTTTCTAGTTTCCTTTTCCATGGGGTGAAAAGAGGACACAACCTTCAGCCACTAGCCCCAGCTGGCCATGAAAGCTCATGTGTTTACTGGACCAACCCATGACTATCAGTCAGTCGGTGACCTATCGGCTGAGAGAACACGTTCATTTTGTATTAAATACCCATCTTATCTTTGCTATTTGTCTCCTTCTGTCCTCCTCATTCTTGCAGTTATTTTTAAGAATGGGTCACCACTCCGAACTCTTACCCTGCCTTACATTTTTTTCTAGACAAGAAATCCCATTTTCATAGGCCCTATATTCTTTTGTGAGTCTAGAGGCTGTCTTTTCAAACTTCATGAATATTAAGTCAATAAGTAGATGAGATCAATAAATATACCTATGACCCTCATTGACATGTTTTTGTTGCTCACTAGAATTTGATGCTGATACCTCAGATATTGTGCAGGCTCACAAAACACAGTCACCTCTGAGCTTCTACTATATACTTACAAACAGTCTTCAACAATATTTTTTAGTCTTAATTAAATCCTGATGTTTTTACAGTTCCCAGTGGCACAATCTAACCTTTCTATTGCCTAGTCTACTTAATTTAGGGATAGTTTCTCTTCTTAAATAAGCTTGGACTTGGAAAAAAAAAATCTTTCCAATAAACTGAAGTTTATTATGAAGTTTTATGCTCATTTATTCTAACAGCAGTTGTTCCTATTATGATAAAAATGACACAAAGGAACACAAATGTGTAAAAATATGAATTATATCATGCAATTCTCATTTTTATTTTAGTTTTTTAATAATGTCTGAGAAAGCTCTGATTGTTACACTTGAGCCTCTTCTCAGTATATCCACTGTTACTTTACTCTTTTTATGTTCATATATACTCAGTGCTTGGAAAAAACTGTGTGTAAGAAAAATGGCAATACTTTAAAGTAAACCAAGAAAACTAATTTTGCCAAAGGGACTGTAGGTGTGAGTCACACAAGCAGCTCTAAAGATCTGTTTTCTGCAAAGGTAAGAAACCTCTGAATTATCCTGGTTGGAATGGTGCTCCACAATTTGTCTTCTAATAAATGAGACTTTGGAACAAAATGACACTAACAATCATTAGCAATACAAATTCTGATTGTAACTGTCGAGATAAGAATGGTACTCACACATTTGGGAGGGCTTATATCACTTTCCAAGTATCTATTTCTTGAGAGTTGTACAGCTAGCTGCAGTGGTTGGCTCACAGTAATATGAAGGAGCACTAAGGGAATCAAGTTCTCACAGTCACAGGGAATCATGAAGTTACTCCACAAAGGTTTGCATATCTGTTTTATCCATCCCCAGGAAACAAAAGAACCGCAAACAAACAAGCAAAAAAGCCATTCCAAAACAAAACAACAAAAAATACCCTACCCACAAAAAACCCCAAACCTGTCTCAGGAGCATGATATGACTGAAATAAGAAAGTGCTACAGAAGTAATAAGTCAAATGACAAATTAACAACATTACAGGTTTGCAGAAGCATTGACTGAAGAATAATAATTGTAATTCCAAAAAGGGTTTCAAAGGACACAGATATATACAGCTGTAACTTTAGACCTGGTTATCTCTTTCACTGCTACTATATGCCACAGGTGTGGAATAGGCAAAATTATGTAGTGAGGGAGTGATGACAGGTCTGTATCCATACATCATTCCTATTGAATTGCATATGTGCACCTTTTATTTATTTAGGTATTTTTGTTATTACTCTTGGATGTGTTTCAGCAAGTTAGAGTTTCTAATTGATTTAATGGAAACATTCTCAAAAAAAAAAATTGTTCTGAGAACGTTTTGCTTTTGCATTTGACATTTGCCTGTTTTTCTTCTTATTAGGAGTATTTGCATGAAAAACATGGAACACAGAAGTTAATTTGGTTCCAAGATCTATTTCCCACCTGAAGTCAGAATCAATTCCATATTAACTAATTGAACTTCAATGGATTTTAAGCAGATTTTATAATTATAGAAATACGTTGCTTAAGTCAGAAGAGAAGAAGGTGAAATTGGCCTAAAGCCAGTTAAGCACTCTGCTGCTCATAGGTTAAATCCCAGTACAAGTTAAAATAGCCTCAGGCTTTCTGTAACTTGCACCAGATGGCAGAACCCCTTAGAGGCAATTACATTGGCAGGGACGACTGAAGCATGGTATGCTCCAAGTAAAGTCCTTCCTGCCCCAGTACATTTCCAATAAGCATTTCCTTTGCCAAGATGCTGCAATGACAGCTTTACCCTGCTCAGAGATTTCTCCCATGTGGGATAAATCCCCAGTTAGTCAGAACAGGTTTAATTCTGCTTAGAACTGCTAAAGCAATATACGGCCAACTTGGCTTAGACTAACAATTGGCCCTACATCTGCAGCTAATGAATAAGTAATAGTCCAGGTCTGTATGACATCAGTTTTCTGTGTGCATTGTTTTTTTTTTTAATGATTCTATTTTTTCCTTCATCCTTGTAACAGCCCATACCTACAGGTTAACTTATGGAAAAATGATTTCTGGTACATACCCTAAATTGCTTTTCCTGTAATAGCTATTCACACCCACTTGTCCAATTAACACAGTTACGTTGGAGAAAAAAATAGTTCCCTTTCCTAAGCCTCAGGTTAGCATTCAATACAGTTTTTCAACAGCTTGCATTCTCAGATATTATGGATCTCAACTGTCAGCCTGCCCTCATAGCTTATAACCTTTAATCCTGACATCAATCTCTGTGCTCAGTGCAATTACTATAGCGCTGTGTTATGAAAACTGGCAGAGACTCAAGACAAGTTTGTGAAAACTAGCAAGTTTCTCATTCATTTTCATTAGAAAACTGGTGAGACACAAATCTCCTTCAGATGTTCTCGGAAATTCCTCCTACTCATAATTGAGGAATAGTATCTCTAGTCTGTGAGGCTGAAAAATCACAGAAAACTGTTCTGTTTGTATTACTGATTTCTACAGGTTGGAACAAGCCCTGCGCAGATCTTATAATTCCTTTCAGGAGTACCTAATAATTTATTGTTTAATGTAATGTCTGGTGTGAGTGAGCAGCTTCAACACTGAAAATCTTAAAAGGATGCTCACTAGACTCTCCAGGTGTATTGAAAGTTCTCAGTCCATCTGTAGATCAGAAATTGTATTGCAATTATTATTTCTACATAGTGGCCCCATTCAGAAAAGAAAAAATGTAATAGGAGGAGATTTTATGATGTATAAATTCTAGTATTTGTGAACAATATACATTTTAAAATGAGAATTATATCTGAGATTAAAAAAATGAGGAAAGTTTTGCAATAATAAAGGCCTCACATTCCCTGATAATTTCTCCCTGGTAATTGATAATAGTCTTTGATAAGACATACCTTCTCCCTAACATGCAAGTGCTCTGTCCTGAGCTTTAGAGCTTAAAAGAGCAAAACCTAAAAGGTGAGTCAGAGAGTGAAAAGCTCATCTGAACTGAATATGGATGGAGTTAAAGCTTTTATTTTAGAATGTTGTCCCCCTGCTACCAAAGCAGCAATAGCAGCCAATGATGGGCTGTATACACAGTCTGAGTCCTGGAGAAAGCAAGGTGGCAAGTTTCTGAAACAGAGCCTATGCATCATCTTCTTAAATGTCTTCAGCAAAATGAATTACTTGTTCAGGCTGAAGGCATCAAATTGCTTTTTGAAAATGAGGTCTTGAAGATAACAGTAAAAGCACATTTTCTGGAAGCTGCTTTTTTTCTCTATCTGAGCTCAGCAAGGTATCTAAGTTTGGTCTCTGAAAACATTTTTGCTTTGGTCCATTAAATGCTACAGATTAGCATTGATCTGAGGTTTTATTTCCCTGTGCATTTTCATAGCCTTACAGTATAATCCTACAGTAATGCAAGAAAACACATCAGACCACCTGCTTGTATTCCACTCTTTCCTGGCCTCTCTGATACCTTCTGCCTAGTAAGGAATGACATTTTCTTCACCCTCATTAACATCATGGGTCTCATGATGAAACACTTAAATTCACTATGTTACACCCACAGCAGTGAAACCTGTGTTGTCTCACAAAAGCTTCACTTTTAGATGACATCATCAGATTTTCTGCCATTCATAGATCAAGGAAAGAACATTGCAAATGTGTGATTTGCCAAATACACAAGCTGAATATTTTGCTTCCAATAACATATACCAACAGTTAGTGTAAACACATACATCACTTTTGGCTGTCTTTAACTTGGTTTCCTGATGAAACTCCAAAAAAACACCTCAGCCCTGATGACATGTAAACAGTTTCAACAAGGACTGTCAAACAGTAAAGAGAAATTAAGCAAACAAATTAATATGGCTAGTGTAATGTTTTCTGACTGGTTATAAGTAGTTAAAGTAAGACACAGTTTCTGGAAAAAATAAATAATATAAGGAATATGTATATCTTTTCTATCTTTTTTTTTTTTCTCTCTCTTTTAAAGTTAAAATCAATGGGATCTTATGTATCATCCTCAGTTTATTAGTCTGTAACTTTATGATATTTTAGCAGCTTTGCAAACTGGAAATCAATAAAGTTGTAAATTATATTGACAGCCTTTTGATTCCTGAGCCACATTCTTATTGTTCCCTGTATCTTTCACAATTTGGCATATGGGATCCCATTAGATTAGACAGCTAGATTGTTTGACATACAAGAAATATTTAATGTCGCTCTATTTTGATGAAAGTCAATCAATAGAAAATTCCTAGTCAGATTTCAGACCTCTAATTCCATTTTTTGAAGAAAAAACATTGAAAAATGGAAGACCAGATTTGAAAATAACCTGAAAGAAGGGTCTCTGTCACAATTCTGATGCACATTAAAAGCCTGTAAAGTCATTAATTCATTCCATGCAAAGTTATGCAAACATCTCAGTCATACCTACTATGAACATTCTGTGGGAGGACCAAATGCATTCTTGTTTTTAAACTTTCAAACCACAACACTATATGGAGACATATTTTTGGGACATAGCTGTGTGTCACTGTTAGAGACCTGATGATCACCACTTGAGAACAACCGTTCTACAACATATATAATTTCATAATTCCCAAAAACTAACACTTTTAATAGTTTGTGTTATTAAAATAAGCCTAAGCTCATTAAATATTTTGAATCAAAATATGGCATTAGCAAGCAAAAATAAAAGTCTTGTAGATTTTATTTATTATGTTACCTTGATCCCTGTTTTCTATTATTGTGATCATTCCCTGTTAAAGTAAAATCCTTAAAAACAGTGAACAGCTAAATGTAGAGTCCTTTCTGTGCAAAGGTTGAGAAGTTTTTATACTAAGGGATAGCAGGAGTCTTGCATTATTAATTTTTTTCCTTCTGAAAAACAATCTTGTGTGAGAGATGCATAAATGACAAGGTCATTTCCTAGTTGTGAATTTTAATTTTCAGTTAGAAAAACAGTGATATTTGAAGGTCATGGAGAAAAAATACAGTCTATAACATAGGTAAACTGGATACAGGGCACATTATACAAGGTAACTGAATTTTTACTTTTGCAACTGAAAGTTGTATATTTGCAAGCTCTGTATGTAATCAGTAAGCATTTACAAGTGTAGTGATGGTTTTTGGTAAATCTCCCCTTTATATTGTTTGTTCTGTATCCAAAAGAACCCATATTTAAGAAAAATAATTGAAAAATATACTCAAATATTTTATGCTATAACTAAATGAACATTTTTCACCCTTACAAAGGTGTTTGCACACTGGTTCTTCTTCCTCCTTGAGACAAGGTTTTAGAAATACAGGCATCTGAATTGACACATATAGGTGAGCAGGGCAACCACCAAACCCCAGCTGAAATGCAGAGTAGATCTATGTCATTACCTTGCTAACAATGCTGGGTGGCAGAGACACACAGGGACACAGTTTTCCTGAAGCTTAGTTCATCCTGTCACTGCCCACCCAAGAAATCAAATGCACAAACAGTTCGTCACAAGGCTGTGCTTTTATGATTCCTCTCTCTTCCCCCAACAGGAGGTTCAAGCATGTCTGTGAGTGTGTTATCTCTACACACGAATTCTACTTCTCAAAACAGGCAGAGGATGAACAGTAGGCATAGCAAGTGGAGTTTTCCCACACCAACATTCTTAGGATTCCCAGCTGCAAGGTCACCTTGAGCAAAACTGTTTATTCCTCACCAAATCTTCCAGTTTGAACACTTTCCTCTCAACAAAAGAAAGGGATTAAGATAAAATGAGCATGTCTTGTACAAGTGAAAGGAATCTTAGTCTTGAAGAATAATAATCTAAGCTTTCTTGAGGACTTTTTTTTCATTACGCATTCAAGAAAAGAGAGTTTATTCTTCTAGGAAAAAATTATTTAGGCAGTGTGAATCTACACACTCTGACTGAACTTGATTTATCCTTTACTTCTTTACATTTACCGTGGGAAAGACACGGATATTTTTCTGGGATATCAAATTCTGTTTACATACCTTCCCATTAATTTATAATAAGAAAGGGAAACATTTCAAGGGCGAAGCCATCAAGGTGGTCAGGCTTCCCTCCACTTCCAAGAGAAAGCCAGAAGTGGGAGGCAATAAAGGAGCATAGGAAACTGTTGGAAAACTGTCCTAGGACACAGCATATCAGAACAACTGATTCCTTGAATTTGTGGTTTTCTCTTTGTGAACAGGCTTTTATTTTTGGTATCTCTTTCTTACTCTCCTACCTAGTTTCTCCACAGTAAACACCCCCTTCTGTCTCCCTGTGATCACTTTAATCTTTTCCCTTTCTCGTCATATCAATATTATAGCTTTTTATTCTTCTTCATAGTTTTCTTTTAACCCAAATCCTTCACAGTTGTAAGATAAACCCAGAACATAAAATTTGTGTGACAGGGTGTATTAGTCCTGTTTTACCTTTTGACTCAACCTGATGTTCTGAGTTCCTTTAGTCTCCACTTTTCTCTTACTATACAATTTCTACAGTGCTTATTTCTGCATTAAATTCTCAAAAGTATTTTTCCAGTTCTCTCTCTCTGCTAAAAGGGGCACAGATGAAGCGGATCAGTGCTAGAGTTGTGATAGTATTTCAGTATCACTAGAGATACATTTTCTTTCTGAGACATAAAGCAGAACTATAGAAACATTTTTTTTGCATAACCCAGTTAAATATCAAGTTACAATATAAGCCACACAGCGATTTTTACTAGGAGGCATTTACCACACAGGCATTTAGAGGCAAGTACAGACAACCACTAACCAGGTTGCAAGTTTCAAACAGAACCTAGTTCCACCTAGAAGCATATTTTTGCCTGTGGTTTTCAAGGTATATCAGGTGCTTTCTGTTCTGATTTCCAGGCGATATGCTGCTTGCATCTACCTTTGTCTCATTACAGCCAAGTTTAGAAATGGTGAGAACTTGGCCTCCCATAGGTTCTTGCAGACTTATCAAATTGCTTCAGAAAGCATGCATACTCCTCCCTACTCCAAAGCCACATTTCAAAAGCAAAATTAGGTGTAAAATTAAGGAGAGCAAATGAGCAATCAAGCAGGAAAAAAGACCGGTGTGCAAAAGTACGTACAAATGTTTACAATATTTTTTTTCAAAACAGACAAGGTCCATATATTTCACTGGTTGGCTGAATTTACAAGTATTTCCCACACCATTACATGACTTATTGGCTGTCAGAAAACCCCAAAATATTCCTGGTCCGTAAAGCATCCCATGGAGATGAGAAATAGGATGTTTACACTAAAATGTGCATTGAATTTGGTCAAGAATCAGCAGTTTCTATGCATAAAACTTTATAGCAGATGGTAAAGCAGTGAGAAATTGTTGTCAATTAAGAAGGAATTTTTAGACTGGGCCTTTCTGCAAGCCCTTGTCCAGTAGGCAGGAGAATGTTATCTAAAAATGACAGCTAAAAAAATTTAAATACTTAGACAGTCATTAAGCTCCCACATAATTTTTTAAAAGTAAATTCTCACTCTCTCAATATCCACAAAAGTCTTCCATTTTGTTTCTATAAACAGTGTCTATCAAAAATCACTAGTAATTATACAAAAAAATCTCAGGTTTAGAATGTGCATATTAGAGTTGTCAATTAAACAACCAGTGACAAAAGTGACATTTTCTCCTTTGATGTATTTCATGCTTTTAGAATGTGTTCTTCAGGTAATTTTTTAATGTCTACATCCCATATATACTAAATAGTGCACACTAATTTTCCACAAGTTTTACTTCAACCTTTAGTCTTTAGTTTTGTCTTTGATAGCAGAACACTATATGAATAATAAAAAAAACAAACAGCCCAGCCTATGATGAAATACCAAAATAATGGAATGCAGTGGTATGGCAAATTTATAGTGTGATTTACACAATATAATTGCATATCTATACTATGCTTGACACAATATAATTGCAGTTTAGGGTTGCATCTAAAACTGTCTTTCCTCTAGGTTTAAGATAGATTTATTAATATATTAGTATAGAGATTGTGCAGGTGTGAGGCTTAATTACAAAATATGTTGGTTCTGATTGAATAAATTGCATGATTAAATCCAACTTTGGATACAGAACAGTGCAAGTTATATTAAAAAGTCATTATATTTGGAAGTTGGAGCAAGACATTGTAGCTAAAAGGCAATTGGATTAAATTAGCTTTGAGATTACAAGACTTTAAGCAGAATTTAACAAGTGACTATTAACATGTGCATTTTATTATAACCTTCTCTTCTCTTTTTTCATTTTTAGTTACTTTTGATGTCAATGAAATACGACACATAAAAGACTCCTACACCAATTTCCACTGTTGCACTTTGGCTCTGCTCATGCTCATAAAATTGTTCTCCCGTGTCTCAAACACTGCTGAATCAAAGCTGAAGCCATCATGTGGGCTACAATAAACTCTTTGTTCATCTAACTTGTTTTCGTCAATGATATTTTGTTTCCTACAGCTGTGTGTCACAGAAAATATGCAGCTGTCTTGTACAGAGTTCCTAGTATTACTAATCTAAATGGTTAACACTGTCTTCAAGGCATCGTAAGAACAATCAATGAAGCCCAGGGAATTCTGTCTTTTATAAACAAGTGTTTAATGCTTCAAAACTACTGAATGAGGATGTGCAAGGCTATGAATAATTGTACCTGGGGGCTTATGCAATTTTAAAGACTGAGAAATGTGTATGCTATCACAATATCTTCTATCTCCAGATACCTCTCAGCTATACTGCAAGCCTTTCATGAATATTCTACAGAGCACATCTTGTTTTCTATTGCTCTGTGTGAAATCCTTTGTTTTGATTCTCTGTGCTTCCTTTCGTGCAGATAAAGTGTAATGAGTGCATGAAATACTTCCCAAGTGACTTACATAATATGCCCAACGCCAGTGAAGCCCTGAGTGAGCGCATGCCTTCTGCTGCATGCAAAAAGGGAGATATCAGTAACAGCATTATAACCACATGCTTTAACAAAAATAATATAATACCAGTGCATCAACCTAGCAGGAATTGCAAACAAATCATTTGACTTGGGAACTCAGAACCATGCACAGAAGCTTAAATTTATTACCACTGTTGTTTTTCTGTCTTTTATATTTGTAATGTGTCATCAAAATTACATGTAACATCTCAGTCATATTTCTGAGGTATGTCTGCCAAATCTTTTTTCAGCAAATTCTGAAGACTTCACCTAGATAAGAATTTCTGTTGAAGGAAAAATTAACATTTACCTGAGCAAAACCTTCTATAGTTGCTTTTAGACACAATGCAGATGTGTTTAGAGACACATCTCATTACCTGAGATCATTTGAGGTGATCCTACAGATTTGTGACCAAACATTGAAGATTTCACCCCATATGCATGAAAACCCACTGTAGATACTGGCACCAACAACCTCTGGAACACATTATGTCATTACCTCACAGGTTTTTTATGATACCTCCCATTAAAACTACTGGATCAGATTTGGTCAAATAACTTCTAATGGGCACGCATGCAAGACTTGGGGGGGACTTCTGTAAATGTGTATGTTCTGGGCTCTTAAAAATTCAGCTGATTCACTCCAGCCCTAAGACTGTAAGTTTTTTTGTACAGGCATATGTGAATTCCTTTTGTGCCTATGCGTGAGAAGCCTAGGTAAATCTTTCCTATGGAATTAGGGAAAAATTGCATATTATAACATACCATAGGCAATATTTAAGACCAAGGACAACAAAGATAGTAAAAGGGCTAGTGGACAGTTAATATGAGAAGTGGCTGAGAGAGCTGGGGGTGTTTAGCCTGAAGAGAGACTCAGTGGGGACCTTATCATTCTTGACAGCTACCTGTAAGGAGATTATAGAGAGCTGGATGCCAGTCTCTTGTCCTATGTAAAAAGTGACAAGACCACAGCAAACCACCTCACAGGCCAGGGAAGGTTGTGACAGGGAAGCTTTAGATTAGGTATTAGGGAAAATTTCTTCACTGAAAGGGTCAGGCATTGAAAAAAAAAGATTCCCAGGAAGTGGTGGAATAACCATCCCTGCAAATATTCTAAAATGTGTAGAAATGGGCTTGGAGCTACGGTTTAGGGGTGAAGATGGCTATGTTAAATTAATGGTTAGATTCAATGATCTTATAGACCTTTTCTAACCCTAATGATTTGGTGATTCTAAGATTCTATGCTGCACTGCTGGCTACAAGAATGACTGAAATGGAGCTACTCTGATTTACAAAAGGTCAAGTTATTGTCAATTTTTTGGCTGTAGTCAAAATGTGGATGTCCCTTTGAAACAAAGTTAACCTAAATAAAAATAGATATGTAGCCTAGATAACTCCTTATCTAACTGGCGAAGACAAGAAGAAATCTAGATAGAAAAGCAGAAGTTTTAACTAAGAGCTGAAGACATTATCTTCATATGGGAAATTAAATCTTTAAATTTTACACCTGTTTGATTTTCCTTGACCTGCATCCCACACATGTAATCTATTCTTGAATACTCTACTATTTTCTACTAAATGTGGGGTTCAGATAATGTAAGAAGTTACACCCTTTCCAAAAACATTGTATCCAAAAAGATAAGCAGTCAGAATTCTGAGAGATGCATCAGTGATTCTGATCTATTGCGGAAAGTCTCTGCAAACTCCTGGATGGCTGTGGCTATGGAAGAAAAATAGACCCATGGTCCTTCAGCCTGAAAAAACCAAGTGTTAATGGGTGTCAAAGGGCTTAAATATTGTGATCAGTGGGTGGCCATTTTTTAACTCAAATCCTTGCTCATCTGAAAAAAAACCCCCAAAAGTAACTGGAGCACTGTTTATTTTTTCTGCTAGATTACAGGGATGAAATGAAACATCAAGCTGCAAAAATCTATGTTCCTTCCTCATTTCATTCATGGTTCATGCCTTGTATTTACTTCCTTCTGTCCGTGGAAGCAAAGAGAAAGCGTCTGGCTCTAGACCAAGTTTCTTCTGCCTCAGCATTTCTGGACATACTCCCAAAAATCTTATTTTTAATGTGAGAGTGAAGAAACAATCAGGAATCCCAGAAGAGAGAGAGTCTGTTGTGGTGTCCTTCCATCTCAGTTGTATTATCAGGGTACACTTGGATGGAAATAGAGTGTAAATGCTCACTGACTCAGGTCTGTGTTTTTTGGTAGAATGTGTAAACTTCAGTCCTCAGTTAAGAATCAATCACATTCAGCTGGATATTGAAAGTCAGAACAACCAAAGAACTGAGCATTGCTGATCTCAGCCATGTCATGGTATTTTACTGGTTTATTACAATTTACAGTTTTCACTTCAGTTTTGCTGAAAGGCTCCTTTATAGTATCAAACCTTATTCTATCTAGATCTGTAAGAAGAAATATATATATATATATATATATATATATATATATATACACTCCCAGAATCCCCACAGAACTATCGACCTGACAGCTATCACCTATTTTTTGGTTCCATACTACTTGGTTGTAAAATAGACTGTCCCCAGCTTCCCTTTTTCCTAATGATTCTTATCTCCTTCAGCACAATGTCTCCCAAAGTGTACTTAACAATCTCTGTCTGGTCCCAGTTCACTTATTACTGCCAGCTTGAATGAATACATCACTATCTCCCTCTGGTTTTACTTGTTTGGAACTATAGATATATATCTATCTGTGTATACAGAGAGAGACACACATCTTAGATTTTTCTCTAGATCTGATGGTGCTTTTTATTAGCTCAGTTAACAAAATTCAATAACAAGATAGACTGCTCTATATTTCTGTATGTATTCTCTATTCCATGTGGAATTATAGATGCTAAAACCAATTACCAGTCCATACTGGTAGAAAGGCAAAGTCAAAGCTCAGGGTAGAAGAGCCGGTAGCATAACCATTAAATTTTTGCTTGTTAATTCTAATACTTTAGACTCCTAGACTCTAAAAAAAATTAATCAAAACCAAAAATCATGTGACATGAAAATGTAGTTGTAGTTGATGGCACGAAAATCTTATTCAAAATAAGTCATTTAAGGGGGTTTCACAGCAAAAGGGGGTCATGGTCTTAAATCTATGATTAACAGAAATATGTATAATTTTTCTTTATATTAAAGGAACACAAGCTCATATTAAAGGTATGCAAAGAACAGATCTGATTCATTTAGTCCATATCAATTAGTAGATCAGTCACCTAACTGAACATTCTGAATAGGAGACAGAATCTGAGCAACACCAAAAGCACATCAGTTAGTAAAATGTAAAACCTAACATGCAGAAGAGAAATATAAGATTTTGACAGGAACAGCCTGTCATTAAATTAGTTTTAAAAGCACTATTTTTACTGTTAAAAAAAAATTACCTTTTTTCCCATCTTTTAATTCTTTGTTTCTGAAATGTCAGATAACCAAAGTCAAAAGCCATGGAAACTGAACAAATGACAGAAATGTTGGAAGTTTTCCCAGAATTGCTAATCATATTTTTGGTGATTTTTTTTGGCTATTACAATGTCTGATGTAATATACAGTATCAAACACAAAATAATAATGTACAATAGTTGAGCATTATCACTAGGATTTAGGTATTTTGGTTTGACTCTAGAATCTAGTAAGAATGTGATGCACTGAGATTGTTCCATCTCTTCCTTGCTCTTTGCTCTGATGAGAAACTCCTATCATACGCAACAAAAGTTCTTTTCCAAATTTTTGGAGATTATCTGAAATAAAGCTAAAGCTTAGAGAAATCTCTGTATAAATAACTACTGATTGTTTCCCAAGCAATGGCCATTTTATTAAATCCAGCTCCTCAATTTCAGAATCCATTTCTGTGCAATTTGAGAACTTCTTCCGTTGCCACAACTGTCATCCAATATGTTTTTGACTGAATTTAATCTCAACTTTAAAACAAAGTAGAACCCAAACTTATACTAGACCTAGGTATAGGTGTTTGAAATCTGGTAGAGTGGAATCCCAATAAAATGACAACATCAAAAACTACAATAATAATAAAAAATATAAGGATCCTTTGACTACATATGACACTCTAAAAGTAATTCATGAAAACCTGCTGAGTAAGCACAAGTCCTTAACAGGGACCAAGTTTCAGGAGACTAAAACTCAGCTCACTTTTACCACAGAAGTAAAATTTCCTGTGTATTTCAGTGGCAACTCCCTATATTCAATTGTCTCTGCTTCCATAATTTGTGCATGCATGCAGTTCATATTTTTCAGGATGTTTTGAAAAAAATAAAAAGAGCAAATATTGTGGACAAATACATGCAAGATGCAAATAATTTCAATTTTCTTTTCAGACCAAATCTACCAGACAGATGGCCTTAAAAACAGTATTTTTGACTAAAAATCATGCGTACAAATTAAAAGAGAAAAGAGCAAACAAATTACAATTGCCAAAAAGGGTATCAGAAACATTTCATGCATCAACAACCACAAGACTGAGAATGAACCTGCAAGTGCAGATAAGCAATACTAATGTGTGCAAGAATTCCAGGTTTTTTGTGGTTTTGTCTATTGTCAATGATTTCCAGCAAGAACAAGATTGAAAACTGGAAACATTTAGGTACTATTTTCTGAAATGCCTAGATGCTGCAGCCTGGTTTGCACCACTGGCTTTTACAGCTGGGTATAACCAGCACTGTAGCCTTCAGCTCTTGTAAGTAGAAATAAAAGCTCCAAGAAACCCCCACAAACCCCACCTAAAAAAAAATAAAAAATAGACTACTGATAGGAAGTCATAAAATTAAGGAAAATGAATCCATGATTATTGATGACTCTCAACTCAAATCTGTTTTTTAAGTGACTTAAAGCCTCACTGCGTATATTTGAGGGGAGGGGTGCTCAGGGAATGATTCTGCTTTAGGGACATGCTTTCCAGAGCTGTTGCAGATATGTAACATGAGGTTACATACTCTAAACCTGTTTTGTGATGCAATCCACAGAAGGAGGTGAAAGTGGATGTTCTGGATATTTTAGGCAAGTTTGTTTGTCCTAACAGTGTGTGGAGTCTTCTGGTTGATAACAAAGCAGGAGGTGGTTTATGCTACGCAGATGCCACTCAAAACCTCCGCCTACCTTCTGGAAGACAAGTCAGAAGTAGAAACCATAATAAATGGAAAGACTGGATAAAAGAAAGCATTATTTCAGGAATTATCAAGCAGATAAGGAGACATTTGTCTTTGAAGGACCTAAGTATGTTATTCCTGTGCCTCAATGCACATCATGTATTTCTGACCTAGTGAGCTGACAGCATGCACTCAAGACAGTTTCAGTATTTCCAAGCTATGCCAGGTCTTCCTCCTTGAATCTAAAAATTTAGAAGCAATTTTAAGAGGAGTAAAGAAATATCAAAGCCATTACTAACCAAATAAGTCCTTCAAGCCAATGCTATTCTTGACAGCTGTTAAATATTAGATGAGGCTAGGCACAGACATGACAGAGAGCCTGAAGCCTTGCCCTTCTAAACAGTGCCTGGAGGAAGAGAGTTCCTGGCCACTGAAGTAGTCAACCAGTACCTGACAAGCCATTCATTAAAACGGAACAGTTTATTAATGCCTCTCCTTGTTTCAAGGTTACCACATAAATCAAATTACAAAACTCGAGACCTTTAGAAAGATGAGTAGAGCAATTTGATCCAGAAAAATAGCAAGCTCTAAAAATTGCTTCAAAAAATAAAATAAATAAGCAAACCTTGAAATATAGCAATAATCACCACATAAGTGATGTAGACAAAGTACACAGGGGTTAAACAATGAAATTTTAATAAATTATTATTAAATATGTCTAGAAACAAAGACTATTCTTAGATGATACTGTGCATTTATTTTAAAGAAAAGGTTTTCTTTAGAAATCTGTAGTAGGAAAATACTAAGTGACAAATATATATCTACTGTGAACTTTAAAGAGAAACTCTGTTCCACAGAGCAAGATAGTGCACAGAACTTTTATGTTCTTTTCTCAATAGCTATATTTGTTTTCTTTGGTGGGACCTAGTAGATGAAGAGTGTTATAGTCCTGTAGTGCAAATGTGAAAGTTATTTATGGCAACATTTGTGGCCAAAAGCTACATTAAATATGGTCAATTACTTTCATTTAGGGAAAAAAAAAAAAAAAGATAATATAAGCAAATTTTCAACAGAACAATGAAGTTCTTGTGCCTACAGGCTATATAAAACATAAATTGCAATGGAGTGAGAAAAATGGACTTTAAAAGTACATTTATTTTCTCAAAACACCTGACAGGTACTTGTAATCCACCTACTTTGCTAAAAATCCTGTTGTTGATAGCTTTAAAATGGTTAGTATTTTTCAATGCCATATATATACCTGGTTAAAGCTATTATTAACACCCAGTTAATATGTTTATAAATTAAACAACATTGGTTGCTCCTGGAATAGTATTTTACACAGCTGGATAAAATCTTGTAGTAAACCTAAAGGACTTCAGACTGCACAAATAATATTCAGTACAATATTCAGTTCTGTAAGCTGCATTTTTTTTCAGTTGATTTTCTCTGACTTTGTGAAACATATCTACTGGGTAGCTGCCTTATCTTTGTACTTCTACACAGACAGGAAACTTCTGTTCTCCTGACTAGGGCTACATGATCTTGCCCGAGGTTATGTTACCCTCTTCCTTCATTTCAGATCCATGGTGGGGCAATATATATTCTGTTTCAACACTGAAACAATGAGACTAGGCTGAGTATCAAATCAATCATTTCCTTGAGCTGGTTTCTTTAAACACCATAACTGGTGGGTAATTTCTTTCAAAGTTTGCTTGGTCCATGTATGTCTTTCAGATGTGAAATATTTTTCATGAAATCAGGCAACAATCATTTGTGGGAATGAATTTGTTTTTTTTTTCTTTCCGATAGACCACTTCTAACCCAAATACTCTGAAATGCACTTAAAGTAACAAGGACAAAATTTGGCAAGACTTGAAACTTTAACACTATGGATTAAATGTAGATAAAGGTGTAGAGGATTGCTTGTAGATTCAAGACAGCATGTCAGAACTAGGGACTAAAATAAAATCTGTACAGCACTGAGAGGAAAGAAGGAAATCTTGTATCGTTGGGACTACTGAGGGCTATGCGTCATCAATGTCTACAGTGAACAAAAATAGATGGAGTGGCAGCCTGTCAGAAAAATGCATACAATAAATTATGAGGTCAATAAGGAATTATCAAGGTCTAGAACCTACTACTGATATATAAAAGAAGCTCTATAAAGATCAAGCCAAAACTCTTTCCTAGAGAACAAGTAAAACTACTCTCCTACAGTCTTTCTTCTAAACATGTTTAATGTTGATGTAAACAAGGCTGTAAGCTAAATATTTTTTTCTGAAGGGCTAGGATGTGATCCAAATATTTATCCCAAATACACACATGAAAGTGCACTACGTATTTCCAAGTATATATATATAATATATATATTTTGAAGATAAGGTAAATATATTGCTTTTTCCTAAAACCACAGAAAGCCACATAAAGTTAGCTGATTTATGCTTGTATGAGAAAACTGTTTACTCTAGAGTCTAAGCAATGCAGACAAGCCAAAAATCTGAATCCAATATAAAAAGTAAATCACAGACCAAATATATCATTAACTGGAGAAGCATTCTAGCTATTCAACCAAGTTAAAAAATAATGTCTTAAAATTTGAAACAAAAACATATTAATATATGAGTGTAATACAGAAAACAACCATTACACAGATCATACCAGACAAACAATTACACAGCTCTCAGAGGTCCCACTCTGAAAAGCTAAATTAAAGCAGGCATTTAAAAATGCTGAAAACCTGTTTCATTTAATCTGATTTGGACAGATAAATTCAGATGCAAACATATTTTCATATAACTTGCAAGGAAGACTTTTCATAGGCAATAATATTTCAAAGTTCTATAAAATATATATGGTGAGACTAAAATATCAGCCTTTCCAGACCATTCCCTTAGTGCTCTTACAAATGCCTTAGAAGCCATCTCAGAAAAAAATGAGGACATCAAAAAGAGAGTCAAAGTCTGAATTTAAAATGAAAATAAACAAAATCTTCCTTTCAACCTGTAATACAAAAGCTCTTCATTTTATCTTCATATACTTTAAAAGTCTGGTCTTTTCAGGTCAAGTGATATTTTACTCTGAATTTTTTTTCAGAGTAATGGTGTTATCCATCTCGTAAACTGAGTTCTACAGGAATTAGGCTGTACAATACCAATTTTTTCTGAGATAATCTCTCTTGTTTCTGAGAAATTTCCCAATGACTGCATCCTGTAAAATAGTGTATTTCAGACAAGTTACTTCTTATTCGTATTCCAACTAGCTCTGTCGATAGTGACATATTATTAAAAAACATCCCTGAATCAAAGACAAGTATGAAATACTTTATTACATTCCACATGAGTTCATTACCAATATATTTCTATTCAAAAAAGAAAAAGAAAAAAACTCAACCCCTGTTATCAGAAAGCATATTAGACTATAGTAGAAGGCCCCAAAATGATAAAAAGACAAATTCCTCAGAAAACATCTTGATTCCAGCTTTGCTGGAATACAGCTCTAGTGATTTAAAGGCATCCATGAACTGAATATCTTAGTCAATTAAAGTTAACCCTGTTATCCCAATATTCAATTAGCATGCTAGCTGTATCATGCATAAACTGTCTGGAAAGATTCTTATACACCATTCACCATTGTCTGAAAGTCTTATGTTGCTACTTCTGACTAGTTACAGAGACACTCACCTCTTTTTATTTTATTAGTCTTTCCCTAATGGAAAAATTCTTAATAAATACAAGCGAGTTCTGTCATTTCTGCACAGCCAGCTAGGATATGAATATGTGTGTACCTACAAAACCCAGTAATTTCCTAAACATTTGAGTGCACATAAACGTGTAAGCATTTGTGAGACAAATGAAAATGGATGAAGAAAGATTTGATCAGCACAACCAATAAATTTTTGAACAAGTGCTCACAGACACTGCATTTTGCTATTAAGTTACCTAATTTTATGTGTGTCACATTGCCAAATGGTCACGATATTCACTTCTGAAGTAGCTTTCTCATAGGGATAACGATGAAATACTAATTTACATACATACAATGTCAAATACTTTGGGTTTTGAACTCTATTAATATAGTGAAATAAGATATTATCTCAGTTGGGTAATAATAAGCTCAGGACAAATAATGCCCAGGTTGTGAGTTTGATCCCTGTACAGGCCATTGTCCTGGGAGATGGGCTTTATGATCCTTGTGGGTCCTTTTTAACTCAGAATATTCTGTATGGGTTATGCCAATGCTTCAAGTAGCTAACATATATTTATAGTAAATCAAAATTTCATCTTGATTTGCATTCCTTTCTCCACAAATTATACCCTCTAAATCTGCTGCTTCTTAGCACAAATGAATAAAAACTACAATTTAAATTTAATTGCTATTGAAGAGAACTAAATCTTTCTTCTAAACCCAGATGAAATTAAATGCAAAGAAGAGAAATCATCCTTTGGGATAGAAATAGGACAGCTTGTAAAAGCTCAATGAAGTTGTAAAGTATTTTAATTTCAATGAACTGTCATATATCAGTTTTGTGATTTCTATTTGGTACTAAAATACTATAACAATCTCACAGAGGTGGGTAAAATTAATGCACTTGAAATAAATACCAGTTTCAAAACTGAAAACTTCCAAAACAAACGTTGAAAAACTTCTACACTAGATATTTAGACACTTTAATAACTTAAGAGTTTTTTGGGTTCTTTTTAATTTCTGGTCTTAGTTTGAACAAAGCTGACGTTAGTTTTAAAGCCATTTCAATCCCAGTTAAGCAACAAATCTTAAGAGAAAGAGATTTTCAAAAATGTACTTTCAGTGATTTAAAGACAGCTACGCTTCCACATTCCTTTGAGTAGCTTCAATGAAGCACACCCTAAAGCATAAAAGGATTTCTAAGTTCTTAGATGAGTGTTACCAAATATCAATTAATGCAAAACTAGCACATTGGGCTAAGTAACCTTCATCTACCACTGAGTTTGAGATCCTGTTTTAGGATTGAAATCTGATCCCTTGTAAATCATCAGGCACAAGCTATAAAGTGAAAAGGTCTTTGTGTGCCCGTAAGACTGTTAATCACAGAACGGTTTCTGCCGTGGTCTTTTCACCACTTTGTTCAGGAAAGCAAATCATGCAGATCACTCCTGCTTGAGAAATGTTGCCTTCCTACAGCCTACAGCCATTCAGAACTGCTGACAGCATGCCAGTTTTGTCCTAAAGATACTTGGTCTGCACTCACACTGAAATCTCTTGTGCAGTGTGTTGCTATTTCTATTTCAGTAGAAGTAACAAATGAGCTAGGTAAGGAAGTTCCTGGAAAGGGGACATTGCTAGGCTCAGTGGGTGTCATGGAACAGAACCACACACACAGGAAATTGGGTTTTGGATCAAGAGATCTCAACCATCAGCATGTAATCTCTCCTTTACAATATACCTTGCAGCATGGCAGCTATGATGTTTGAATACTGAGAATGAAAAAAGCCATTCAACGCACTGAGGTTCATCTTTTTCTTATATATTATTTCCCCAAGATATATACAATCATTATTTGAATGACCCTAGCGGTTTTTGAGTTCACAACTTTCCCCTGTGGGGACTTCTCACATTTATAATTCAGCAACTGAATGTTTCTTATCATCCTGCCTGAATATGTTATTGTTTCAATTCTTACCTTTCTGGAGCAATAGGAACACAGTAACCTCGGGTGTAGTTTTTAAAGTAGCATTGCATTTTCATTCTTTAGGTTTAGAAAATGCTCTATTTCATTGCTTTAATTTCTTCTTGACGTAGCTGCCAATCAGCTAATTTACCTTTGTATTGGCTGGGTCCAGCTAGCAGATGCAGGTAATAAATAAAGAAGAAAGCGGATAGAAAATCCCTTCAGTAAAACTGGAACTTCAAAGCATTGAATCATCATCCCAAATTTTAAAGCAAAGATTCACTGGGCTACACCATACTCCATCTATGGTTGCATGGAGGTGGAAAAATTTGTCCTTAAATTTCTGAGCAGTTTCAAAGTCTCTCATTCACACACATGCTCAAAATGAGGTCATTAATGGTTCATATTGGTTCAGTATTTTTGTCTGTGAAAAAGTTGTCCTGATAAAATTGTAAAGAGTCAAGAACAAGAGTCCTAAAAACAAATTTTCCTTATAACAGCCAGCAAAGGCCTCCTATTCATTAATCATGACATAAAATCTTTTGTATTCATAATCAAATTGTAATCTTTGATGAATTTGATTCTACAAATGTTGTTAGCTAAGGTGCTTTCTGCCTTGAGGCTTGGCAGTATGTATTTTCAATTTAAAAGTTTCAGAAGATTTCAGAGACATTGGAAATACTATGAGTGATCTTCAACACTTCTTTTGTCTCTTAAATTTATAGCAATATTGATTTGTTTTGGTTTTAATGTAAGAAATAGAAAATATATATTCTTTAGGAATTAAAATGGAGTGAAGAAAAAGAAAATTAGCTATATCTACTAAGACTCAAAGTGTTCTCCATGTAATACTAGGTTTCTTAGCCAAATATGACAATATTTCAGAATACTTTGTAACTCTATTATTATTACACTTCTTTATCACTGTTAAATACATTGTCAGCATTTCTGTTCTATGTTAAAAGGCTTAAAATTATAAAGATATCTTTATAAAATTCATAATTTTAATGAAAATTTATGAAACAAAACCAAAAAACCCTAAATAATAGATTGAGGAAGATATTTGTGCAATAGGCTTTTTTTTTCCTTTTTTTTTACCAGTAATCAATGATTTTACTAAAGAAAAGAATATTCTTAGAGACCTTATTAACTTTAAAAAAAAAAAAAAACAAAAAAAAACCCCAGAGAAAACAACAACAACAAAGGAAAACAATATATAAAATTGTGGCAGGTTTTCGGAGTATCACATTAACCTTTTGCATTAGGAAAAAAATATTCTAATATTAGAATAGATACTATTATAATTTTTGTAGAAGTTATGTTTGTCTCCAATTCTACTCTTTTACTTCAATCAGCAAGAAATGGGAGCAGTTCTCTGGTTTGTGCCAACTGAAAAAAACAAACAAACAACAAAACAAAAACCAAACAAAAAAACCCCAAACAAACAAAAATAGTCAATCTTTTCAAGTTTGAAATATTTGTAATGTAGATCATAATCAGGATGATATTTTTCCCCCTTTTTATTAAAGATTGCAGACAAACATTTGTACACTCTGGAGAAGCAGTAAGGTACAACAAAAAATAAACAAATTCTCTGTATATTTCCAATTCTAGATTTAATGGAATCCATATTGAACACCAGTTTATAATCTTAAGAAAAAGTATACACCACCCTCCCATAATTAGGACCTGACTATGACCACTACTAGGTGCTGTCTTCCCCCACTGATAAAGTATTTTCACAGATCAAACTTTTTGTGGCCTTTATGTTCATGCAATTTGTACTGGAGAATTACAGGAATATATTAAATTGTATGTGATGTTCAGAAACCCGTTAATAGTTATAGCTACACCGAGGTAGCTGCTGCCACCCCAATGGCACAGTGTGTTACTTCCTGAAAGCACTGGATTTCCTGGGCATTCTCTCTACAGGTGTTTTCTACAGCTGCAAGGAAAAAACAAAATGACTGCACAAAGTAAAAAAAAAATCTGTACTGTTCATAAGGAGTAGGTTTCAGGCTTATTGTCAAAGACTTGTCTATAAAAGGAATAATGGAGAAAAACAGAGATTTCTTTCATTAACTGCGGTAAGTCAGTCAGTCCTGGCATCTGACATGGCAAATAAGGCTTTTCAAACTCACTTTGAAAAACATATCTTCAGAACATCTCCAGAAGATTAGGCAACCAAGATCTCCAGCCTATCAAGCCAATATCATCATGCTTGACAGGGAAAGAATATCTTCTCAATAGTTTGATGGTAAAAATAATTTGAGAAAAAATATTCTCAAATGTCCAAAACTAGTTAATGCTGAAAGTGTACCCCTTCATATTTTTTGTCTTGTGTTATAATTACAATTCTTATACAGATCTTAATCTTTATCAATGAGATTTCTGTAATTTTACCCTTGCCATCTGTAAAATCAAGAACAAAGAAATATATTTCTTTTTAACCTGGGCTTATTAACGTACATAGGGAGAAACTTAAATATACTTTGTTCTTGCTACTTCTCTGTGGACAAAGATGAATGCATTTCTCAGTAGATTTTCTGCTGTTGCCAAGCAAAGATGAATATTATCTTATCTTTTTTGTTTTGCTTAACAGAGTTCTGCCCCAAGGTGAAGTCAAGGCCAAGGGCAGACAAATATTTCATATGGAGAAGAAAGATAAGTAAATATTCACCACAGGTATATTTGTTCCTGCATGGAGAAGCTGGTAAGAGTCATGTGAATAAAACAAGTGCATATACATCTTTTGATTCTCTCTTTAATTTAGCACTCTTATTAGTTGCACTGGAACAATTTCCCACTATCTGGAAAAATCCTGTAAAGCATTCCTTCTCTGTACTGAGTTAGTGCCACTGCCCTTTACTCAAAAAGAGTGCTTAAAAGACTGGGTACATTATGACAGATACAAAAACTTCATTATATTGTTGAGGAAAAAAGGAAAACAGTTAATATTGTGTTCAAAGGAATATTATATCTTTCTCAATGAGCTTAGTGATGCAGAAGTTCACATTTTAGGAGTCTGATGCTGCAGCATTTATTCATCCCAAGTACTTAAATGAAACTATTTTTGTGAGAAAAATTGCCTTCAATTGGACTTGAAGATAAAATTCTTAGCAACTCCTTGATATGAATTGATATTCATTACATGGAGAGTAAAGTTCAAGTACAGAACTGCCTCTGAATATTCTGGTTTCACAGCATTTTGATGCAGGTTTTTTGTTCTAGTTTGTGAGTGAAGAGAATATTTGCACAGACTTAAAATGCAGCCAGATTTTGCTTCAGGATTTGACTATATCATGGTTGGTTTGATTCTGCTATCTCTGGGCAGATTCCAGGGAAAATCAGACTATGTATATGTCTATGTTTGTGTGTGTGCTATGTATGTATGTGTGCACTTGTGCACTTCTTCATTTGTTCATTTGTGTTGTGCTCCCCTGCTACTGGGCCCTTTGGTGTTCAGCAGAACAGATTCCAGAGCTCCCTGAGAAAGTGATCACAGCACGAGCCTGACAAGGATCAAAGAAAATTTAGACTCCCAGGCACAGGGCATCCTGAACTTTGCTGTTCCTTGTGTGTCCCATTCAGCTCTGGCATTCTATGACTTGAGTTCTCTTTGTAATGACTTCACTTTGAGACATGGACAGCCCTAAATCTGACCATGATTTCTGCGTAAACTACCACCTTCACTAGACCATCACTGCTCTAGTTCATTTTGCTTTTAGGTCTTTTTTCTGTTTTGTACAGAGGGTTTGTTGCTATATAACAAAGTCATGGTTTATAAACACTCGAGTCCAGAAAGTGTGAAAAGACTCAGGATTCCTGCTTAATAATTTCATAAAGAATATGTCTTTAAAAGACAGCTTTTTTGAAATTGTAATCATTGTGACTGCAATATTAGCCAATTGAAAATATTATATAGAACTTCAATAACAAGAGGGTTAAAATAACTCCTAGATAATAAGAAAATTCTATAATTTCCTGAATAATATATAAGCAGGAAGCGAGGAAAACCAAGCTACTTTAAGCCTTTACTGTCTAACATATTTTCAAAATATGCTTTGCTCACCCGGTTACTTAAATTATTTACACCTTAATGTTAACAGCTTTGCTTTGAAAAGGGTGTGTTTCTTATTTTAAAAAATAAATATATAAAAAAAAATGCATCTGATGGTATTTATAGCCACATGATGACAATCAGCTTAACTTTCATTTATGCAAAGTTTATGCACAAAAGACTTTAATAGTTCTAGAAGAAAGGAACTAAGAATAAATGGAATTTCAACAGCAATCAAACCATTACCACATTATGATGGCACCATTTCAACCACTATTCATGCCATATTCCCAAAAGGTCATAAAATAAATGTAATTTTATTGAAGAAAAAAGAACAATAAAAATGTTGAATATCAAAGGAATGAACTAGCAATTGTAGACAAATCTTTAGCACATTATCCAGATAGCATAGTGGCACTCTGACCTGTTTTACTGTTCCAAATGATTGCAGCTCCTGTGTTTGAGCTCTACTGAGTCTCACAAGAGCTCAGGAAATTTTGAGATAAAACCTTTTCATATGGTACTGAAAGATGGGTGAATACTGTGCAAACCCCCAACAGGTGGAAACTGACATCCTAACAGAAAATTTACACCAACAGGAACCAATGAACACGTTCTTCAGTATTTGTGTGTGAAATACACATCACAGTGGTTGGAAAAGTAGCAGTATATTAAAATACTCTGCCTTATCTTACATAGTTTTCATCAGACAAACCATATTTCCATAAAAATTAGCAATATGAACATTTCTAAATAAAGAACACAAAATACCATTTTGCTTGAAAAAGAAGTAAAAGCAAAAATGCATTTTATCAACATTTTTTCCTAGGAGACTTTGTCTTATGAGAAAGATTATTTGCATTTTCTTTTTATATCTTCCAAAGATGCTATGTTAGGAACATAGAAATCGATTAGAGCAGTTCTCAAAAACAAACTTATAAAAAAATATTCCAAAAGTTTTGAAGCTCTTTCTTGCCTTTCTTAGAGTAATTTTTATTATTTGGGGTTTTTTTTTTTTAATATTAATTTGATTTTTACATAGAATTTGGATTAACTAAAAAAAAAAAGTTTAATAGTTTAATGATGAAATTAATTCCTTGTTTGTACACAGAAGCAACAACAAAAAAAATGTAGATTTTTCCTAAAAATTTAAGAACTTAGGTTTACAAGCAAATGGAAGATTCCTTAGTTACTATTAATTTTTAGTGGAATTATATCTCTTATTCCTTGTACAGTTGCTTATCACTTACCTAATCAAACTATCATGACTATCAATCTCCTTTTGCAAACATCAAATAATTCTGAAAAAGCAATATGCATTCTTTTTGCTTAATATTGCACTAAATGTTTGACATAGATGCTTAAAAAATTTCCATAGGCAATGCTCATAAGTGGCAACCAAAAGCACTAAACAACACAGTAAAGCCCAAGGCAGGGTGCTATTGCACAGTGGAGAGTTCCAAACTTCCCTTCTGTGAAGAGAGGCATAATCTCTAAGTAATGTTACTCTGTTGAATTGCAGAATTATGGAATGGTTGGAAGAGACCATAAAAATCATCTGGTTCCAACTGCCCTGCCCCATGGGCAAGGACACCTTTTACTAGGCTAGGTTGCTCAAATGCATCCAACCTGTCTTTAAGCACCTCGAGGAACAGAACATACACAGCTTCTCTGGGCAACCTGTTCCAATGCCTCACCATCCCCATAGTAAAGAATTTCTTCTTAACATTTAATCTAAATCTCTCCTTTTTAGTTTAAAATGATTCCTTCTTGTCCTATCACTAACTGCCTACATAAAAAGTATCTAGGTCCTTTTATGGCTACTGGAAAGACATAAAGAGGTCTCCCTGTAGCCTTCTCTTTTCCACACTGAACAATCCCAGAGCTCTCAGCCTGTCTACATGAGAGAGGTGTCCCAGTGCTCTGAGCATCTCCATGGCATTCCTCTGGACCCACTCCAAAAGGCTCACATCTTTCTTGTGCTGGGAACCCCAGATCTGTGCACATCCCCACAGATGGAGTCGTATGAGAGCAGCACAGAGAATCACTCACCTTCCTCAACCTGCTGGTCTCTCTTCTGTCCATAAAATCCAGGTTGTGGTTGTCTTTCTGGGCTGCAAGTGCTTATTGCTGGTTGATGTCCAGCCTCTCATTCCTAACTCCTTTTCTGCAGGCCTGCTCGCCATGACTTCTACCAGTCTGTGCTCATGTCTGGGATTGCTCTGGCCCATGTCAATAAAATGGGCTAAAGAACATAAAGAAAAACATTTATGCTTATAATGTCATGAGGATTTTACTCAGGCTGTAGATGCAAAGTCCAAACAGGACAACTTCTCTACATAGTCTGGTAGATTAAAGAAAAAAATTCTATTTGCACCTATACGAGACTCATAGTTGCTGGCCAGTCATAGCTGCATTGACCACTATGAATTTTATTCAGCAGCTGGCCACCAGCATCCAACAGTGTCTTAGATGCCTTAGAATATCAGGCTGAGGACGGATATAGGGACTGGACTGTATATTTGTGGAAAATTCGGATGTTTGATTTGGACACTTTGTAGTTTGTGGGATAATCACAAAAGACAAGAGCTGCCTATGGGTGGTTATCCAAATTGAGGACAAAAGTATGAGAAACATTTAACATTTAAAATAAATTCTGAAATCTAAGTAATTTTTATTTTAAGTAATTGTAAATAAATAAAGGAATGCACATGATATTTCCTAATATTCATTTTCATATTCATATTCAATGGGAGTAGGAAGGAAGAAAGATGATGTTGATAATTATTCTATAAGAATTGTAAAAGCATTACAGTGAGTACTACTGACAAACTGTAGATCTTCCAGTTTACTTTCTACTCTTAAGCAAGGTTCATTTCCAGTAAAATCACCTTTTTTCCCTATTTATGCATAATAGCTAGTCAAAATCAAATGAAAACTCTTTCCAGATGGATAAAACCCAAGAAGGATTTCAAAGTAATTATTCAGAGCTAATAAGATTTGATCTGTAATCTTGGATACTGGCTATTTACGCAGATCTTTTCCTCTCATAGGACTAGCTACAGCCCATTGTTTTCTAGTCTGCATTGTGTAGCTTTCTGAAAAACCAGAAAACTAATTTTTCAACATTTTTTAAAATTAAACTGAAGTAGAAAATGGACTCCAGGAATCACATAATACACTCCAGCTGCAAGCAGGCATAATTTTTGGAACCAGACTACAAGAGGTCTGAAGACAAAAAAAAGTAAAATAAAATTAAATGTCTTTCACACAGACACCACACGTGTAAGCATGAATTTTAGGAACTGCTCAAGGAGCCCTAAGAGAGTTTTTATACTATGATATTAGGTTCTGACATTTGAATAATTCTAAAGTCAAGAGGAACTACTGCATACCCAATGTCATCAAACCATGTTTTGACATTGATAGTTGACAAAATGTCAGTTCTTGAGCTTTCTGTTAATGTTAACCTCTGACTGAATAGACTCCCTTGTATCCCACGCTCGAGATAACTGAGATCATGGGATTCCAGTTGGTGAAGTAACATTTTGAGGTGGAAGCTTAAATAAATTATAATGATTAAAAAGTTGGCATTGTAGAAGAATTTCTATTTTGTTACTCAATAGAGGTCCTATACATCTATTAAAAATGCATGATAAATACTTCTCAACTACAAGGACAAGACCATCTTTTCTTTTGAACAAATGTTTTATATAATGTAAATACCTTTATGTTTGAACAGAAACTGACTACTTTTAAAATTTCAAAATAATTTAATATACCTCACTTTTTACCTATGTGAGTAATTTTTTGTCAGTTAGTGACCAAAAGAAAATAGTGGAATTAACTTCAGATATGATAAATAAGATTCCAAATAAATAAGCACTGGGATTAAAATTCTATCTGATTTTCTGAATTCTTGAGGAACACAAAACATTAATTTTACATTATTGATTCAAGGAGTAAGTGCAATCCTTCAAAATCTGTAGACCTGCATACCTTCAGCTATGTATCTGGCTCACTGTTGTCAAAGCAGTCTGGAGAGCAGTTTCTAACTCTTGGACTAATGCTATGAACAGATTTCCAGAAATTGGGTCACTCCTTATTGGGGAGCCTAAATACCTTCCTGCAAACCTTCAGGAATTACCAGTTGTATGCATGTGCATGGAGAAGGTACTCAAAGAAGTCTTAGTTAATGTGCTAGGGATTCTTCTGAGATTCACTCATTCAATGTCAAATCTCCTTGCCTTTTCTCTGGAAGCCTCTTTATTTTGTGGAAGTTTTACATGATAGGTAACTGAAGATTTTGCAAACATGCCTTTTATGCATGACAATGAAATAAGAAAAGAGACTGGAAAATATGTGCTATTTCCAGATGTTACAAAAGCAAGAAAAAAGAAGTCTGTTCAAGAACCTTGGTACAAGATCACTTACAAATATTAATGTCTACAAGATAGCCCACAAAAATCTGGTAATTGATAAGTAACCTCCCCTTTCTTTGTTATCAGTGCACTTTTCAACTGGAAATAACCAAAATGAGATGCTGACTCTAGCCATACTGCTTTAGCATTCTTTTTGCACTGATGTAGTGTCACTTTTGAAATAATGCCAGGCTAAAATAAGCCCAACTTTTCTGGCCTGGAAAATCTGGCTCCCCCATCTTCATCACCTACCTGAGCTGGGATTGGTGTAGCTTTTGGCAAACACAAATGAGACTTTTCACCCAAATACCTGAATATATATTTAAGCCAATCACATGCACACATACATACATTTGCCAAATACCATTGATTTTACTGGTGTACTATATAAAACTATATTTAAAATTCAGCTTCATATCCTTTTCCTTATTTTCAGTCTGCCTGTGTAGAAACTCCACTGTTTAAAAATATTTCTCCCTACAGAATAAATTATACGTGACCTTTTTGATTGTCCATCTCTTTTGAGATATAATAAAGACGTGATAAAGATATGATACTCATTATTTTCAAATCTGTAGAAATAGTACTAATTTTATACACTCAGTTAAAAAAATGCTGGTTTAGGATGTTGGAGGGAGTTTTTATGGCTTTTTTTTTTACTGTTAGAGTATTGCCTTTTGAGAACTTATGCTAAAGTGTACAATTGTGGGCTTCCATTCTTTGTTCATACTGATTCGTACTGAGTTTCAGCTGCAACATCTAATCTGTACACCTCATCACTGCAGTATTAGTAACTTCTATACAGCCATAACCTTCATTCTTGCATCAGTATTTTCCAATTATTTATTTTAACACTGTATTTTATAGTTGCTGGGAGATTCTGGGAACTATTGATCAAAAAGGGAGTCTATAAATCAATGAAAAAGGCTCATTGGTAGCAGAAATCATTCCAAACAGCATCTGTTCCAGGCCCATACAGTACCTGCCACAGGTGTTGTACTTTGAAATCAGTGGAGAAATAGATAAAACTCAGCATATAATTGATCACACTTGAAAATATTATGAAAGCCTAGAGCACTTTGAGATTTGAACATAACTGATTTCTGAAATATATTATATACATTTCTAAGTTCTAAATTACACATTAGAAAACTTGAAATGCAGAACATGCAAAGGCACATATATGTTGCTATAAAATGTTCTGAATGAGCAAAGAGATCAGTGTTACTGAAGAAATAACTGATCAATCCAGAGCCAAAATTGTGGTTCTGATGAGGGGACATGGAAAAAAAGGAGGCTGTAGTCAGCCTTCTCTTTTTCCAAGTCACAGATTCTAGCATCACAGACTCTAGCAGCGTGGTAAATGAAAGTTACCAACCACTTAGTCAATACTGGTGTCCCCATTGGATGACCATGTGCAGAGAACCCCAAACTTATCAGAGGTAAAAAAATCAATTTTTTTACATGAACTACATCCAACTTGACAGAGTTTTGGCTGTTGTTAAGCCTGCAGACAACTGCTGAGTTTTTGGCTCCAGCTGCCTTATAATGATTTACTCACTCTTTCAAAGTATAATTTTGAAGGGAAAATTAACTTTGTCAACATACTTTTATTTTACAAAGGCAGCAACAATGTTGGGTAATGACAGCTTATTTTCCTTTAGGAATGCTTTGAGATTTGTATTTTTAAATAATTTCAAAAAATTTAATAGAGATTTAAAATGTATTCCATAATTAAGAATTAGAAGACAATATTGCAAATGCTGATGGAAAGAAATCCAAGTTAGAGTCAAAACTGATGAAACATTGATTCATGGAATCATAGAAACATAGAATCACAGAACCATAGAATAGTTTGGGGTAGAAGGGACCACCAAAGATCCTCTAGTCCAACCCCCCTGTAATGAACAGGAACATCTTCAAGTCACCCAGGTTTCTCAGAGTCATGTCCAATTACTGAAGGGTGATTTGTTTACCAAAAAAAAAGTGTACTAGGATGAAATAGAGGTGATCCAAACTGTTAGGCTTCTGAATACTTCATGTCATGAGTTCGTTCATGATGGGTTTGTTTTAATTTTATTCTCTTTTTGAAGAAAGACCTTCTATTTAATTGGGAGCCATCAAAGGAAAAGGGCAATGATGTCTTTCTTTCCTTTATCTTAATCCATCTATGGTTCTTTACATGTGATCATCCAATGGAGACAACACTATTAATTGAACAAGTGGTTGACAACTTTAATTTTCTATGCTGTTAGAATCTGTGACACAAAAATCTGTGGTACAAAATTATTTTGAATTCTTCTTCTTTAACAGTGCAAAGAGCAGTACTTTGCAAAATAATAAAATAATCTTTTTCAGGTATTAAAATTTCAAGAAGCTTCAGTCTACCTAGGAAACTAAGAGGCTCCTAGAAGATGTCTGTCCACTTAGAAAAGCTGGATCTGCACAAATGGCATGTATGTTAATGATACTACTCTTGATTTTGACAATGACCATATCATTGCATTTACTTTAGAGAAAATATTGAAAAAAATCACTTTATCAGAAGACATATGACAGAATACATAAAATCATCAGCAACATATAGAGAACTTTTAAATCCTTTTGATATTCCGGATAACTCCCTTTTCTCCAGTCCTAATTAAGGATAATGGTTATATTCTTACCAAGAAATCAGAGAAAATCCTGAATGCCACCACTTTCAAATTTATTTTGTTCACTAAAATGAACCAGCAGTTTACACAGCTATGAAAGAAAAGAATAAACAGGCAAATAAAAGAATTAATGAAAGAACAAACAGAGGAATAAAAGAAAGACATCATTGGGAGAACCCAAAGGGCCTGAATTTCCCTACATGGAAAATCATAAACATCTTAAGAACAAGATGAAACTTGGGTAGAATAAGGATAGAGGTAAATGAATGAAGTGTGTGGGTGACTGGCTCCTCAGACTGAACACATCTCGAAGAACACGAGAGCATTCAACAAAATTTTTTCTGTATTTATTTTCGTATTTTCCTAATGCCACTGTCTGAATTTAGAGGCAGACACTCCACGGTTCAGTGCAACAATCAGTTGCAACAAACATAACCAGTATTACAATAAAATGTGTCTCTCCATCCATCACTAGCAGCTGTGAGAGATCAAGGATTATCCTAAATTTAGTTTACATCCACACTGCACTAGTGTTTTACAGAGCCCCAGCTAGGCAAGCACTTGTATGTCTGGAGATGGCAGGTTAATGCACAGCTTAGAGTGTGAATTTATCCTGTCTGAAGTGACTGGGAGTGTGAGATGTATTGAATAGCTGTATTGAACTTAAAAGCATAGGAGAAGGTGAATGAAAAATAGAAAGATAAGGAACAGAGTGAGAAATAAGAAAGGCTAGAAAATGAAGGGGATGTATTCATGCGTACTAAACGTGTGGCCATTAAGCACCGTAAAAATTAGGAAGAACATCGCTGTCCATCTGACTCCGTTTATCTGATAATCAACACTTTTTATGCTCATAATCCTGGACTCCCATTTTAAATCCACATTAGTGAGATGATCAGGCTGTTTTACTCTTGCCTTATGGACCTTGCCAAGAGAACTCATTTTCTCACATCATTTGCTGCAGTATCAGTCTATTGTTTCATACTGCTCAGTCTGGTATAGCACTGCCTCTATCTCACCTGTTACTTTAAAATTATACAGATGAATAAATTAAAGTGATTTGACATTCCAGCATTCACTTTTTGGCTGAGGAATATACTTCTGACTGTCAGTAACTAAAACAAAATATTAACATGGTTTCAAAATACTAATTAATTCATTTAAACACAATTATTTTTTTTTACTGATTACATAGTTTCATACATATCAGAATTTTGTTATGTTCTTCTCTATCTTTTATTATTCCAAGTACTTCAGCTTGTGTGCAAAGCACGTCTTTATCATCATCGTTTTAAACAAAGTGAGGTTCATTTTGACCTTTAAATCAATGAGAGTTATGCCAGAAGCAGCAGTCTTGTGTGACTTTTTTTGGGGAGGTTTGTGTTTCATACATACAGGGCTTGCTACTGTTGAGCCTCAGACTTCTGGTCTCCATCTCAAGTTTTAACACACGTTACGGTATGCTGCGTGTGCCGACCCCAGCTAAAATTATGCCAGCATTTCCATAATAAAAGCTCTCATTTCCAGAAGTTCCAACTGTACAGTCAGCTGTAAAAATGTGCAGTAGGCTAAAATTGGATATATGGGATTTCAATCTGGAATTAATACAAATTTAAAATAAAATAAAAAAAAACAACATTCCACTTGATTTCTGAAGTTCTTAAAAAAACAGCAGTTTTTGAGATCCCTTATTGCCCTCTCAGATTGTAAATAAAAAAGCAATTTAGCTTTTTAAAAATAATTATATAACCCTGATGAGACTGCTTCTTCTCCCACAGAAGTCCTGCTTTATATCTTAGACATGGATTTTTTTCATATATACAATGCAGGTGACCATATGCAGCTGTTTACTGAGAAGAATTTAAAAATAACACGGTCATCCAACCTACGCAGGTCACTGCTACTGATGTTTTTATATCATCAGAATCCTGCTTCTGCAAAATCAGGAATGTGCACACCGATACATAATTTTGGTGTTTTGGCAGGGGGCAGGCTCACAATGCATTCTACCTTAAAGCAGTTGTGAAAATCTTGTTTTTACATTGCTTATCGTACTTTATGCAGGTTTTTTACTTTACTTAGAATAAAGTTAGAAATAACACTAAATAATATATTTAGTTTTGGCAGGTCTTCCTGTTTTGCTATATAATTCCATGGGGCTTGCCTAGGCACATTCTCAGCAGTCCCATGTCATGCATCTTGCCTGCCTAAATGGCAATTTTTGACTAAGGCGATGTACTTTCTGTACAAGGATATCATCGTATCTCTGGCAAGGATATCTGTAATTTTTCCATCCAAGAACCTAATGTATATAGGCTTCAGAGAATAAATTGCATTTATTCTGCTAATGGACAGATGAGAATGTGCAAGGCATCCCTTCCATAGCCTTCCCCACAGCCTGTGACTCTTCTGCATTTGTGGGACAAATTCAGAAATAAGCCTCTAGAGGTGCGCGGACCCCAGAGTCTGGGCAAAGAAAACAAAGAGGAACTTTCTGCTTATTCAACAACACCAAATCTTAGTCTGTCCACAACATTGTGAAATGAGAAGTAAATTGTGGAATTTTTTACCTACATTATGAACAAGGAAATATCTAGATTAAAAGAATATGAGTCAGTGAGTGTCCGGGCGCTAATTACGCTACAATTGTGTGCTTAGTCTGTTACAGAGATTTAGAAACAGGTCGTTCCTTCAGCATCAATTGTCATTAAACCTGTACACATGTTCCATAACTCATTCTTGTTGGGAGAAAAAGCACAATTATGTGTGGGAAAAGTCAGGGTTAAAGCAATCTAAGGCAACATAACAAAACTACTTATAACTTCTCTATTACTGATAAGGCAAATCAGCTGCTAGCAGAGCATTTTACCCTACAAAATAATTTATTTTACTAATGTCTGTGAAAATGTGCAGATATACTTCAGAGAATTTGGGGTGTCCCTTGTTTATTCTAAGAAAGTTAAAATGAAACAAAACAATAAAATATGAGCAAGACCTCTGGCTTACATAATCTTAGCTTATATCTATCCAGGAGTTTCAGATAAAGTAGCCAACTACATAAAACAACAAAGATCAGAAAACTGCATTGCCAAATCAAACTAGCCCATTTACTTACTTCCTATAAAATGCACAATTGAATGTGGCAGTTGCTATAAAAAGAAATAGGTTAAAATTCTGAATGTTTATGATGGCTTTTGATTTCATCTTCCACAAGCTGAAATCTATAAAGCATTTTGCTTCATAGCACTCAAAATGGTGAATTATACTACACAGCCTAAAATATAAAATGCATAAAGAGGAAAAGCTGAGGATTCTGCACTGGTGAAAGAAAATGTGTTTCATAGCTGAAGTGAAAGCTATTTATCAATATCACACAATATCAATAGAACACAAAAATACTTTTAAAGTATGAAGACCGTTCCTGGTTTTCGAGCTCAATCCAAACACAATGACCACTATGATCTCATTATATTCTACTTTTTATGGGTTGAGTGAAAGTCTAGAATCCTTAGAGTTATGTGCCTTATGTGCAGTCTGTAAGCAAGGCTTTGCTTTTCTTTTAAGGAAAAGTGGGAGAAAAAAAAAAAGTAGAAAAGCAAACCAAGGCTCCTTCAGGAATTTAATTCCTTCAGGAATTTAGATGGCTGCTAGCCATCTGCTTCTCGCACAGCATCAGAGAATGACTGTCCATAAAAATCATCACCCCTCCCTGTTCCTTTGTAAAAGCAAAAATTCTGGGGCAATGGACAGCAGGATGTGGGAAAACATGCCTTATGAACTAGGACCACCAGAAGACACACAGCTACCCATGGACAAAGTAGATGTGAGGATCCCACTCCTTGATATTTTAATGAAACAAAAAGAAATTTCATAGGAGAGTAAAACTGGGCTAAAACCACGTTTTAGCAACTTTGGGGGGAGGTCTCAGACAGACAGAAGGCATACATATTTTGAATAACATAAAATGCAGCATCTTATGTATCTATTGCTGTGTGATAGGTAAACTCCAGGTTTCAGGAAAGAATTAGATAGAAATAGTTTAGCAGGCCACTGATGCATCACTAAAAATGAATGGGCATCCATGAGCATTTTCAGGAGTGTTGGTGAGGCAAGAACTAACATTACAGAACAAATCAGTATCTCTAACCACCATACAGCTATGCTGGAATTCTATTCTGGCACTGGACACTGGCAAATGGGTAATTCTGCTTACAATATAATCATGTTAATACAATTTCTGCTTGCCACTTGAATCCCTTAGCTGGTGTCTGCAACATCTTTTATTGGTAGCTAAAGGCAAACAACCATCTCCTACTAAGTCTATGTGTAAAACAGGACTTTTTGGTAAAAAAAAAACCTACCGGGAAGAAAACAGAAGGAATATTTTATCTTCTATCCTTTTAGTTTGTACAGAAATACATAAAACACCTTATAAAGCATCAATACTACATGATTATGTGGGTTGGGCAGGACATTGGGGAGCAACAGTTTTTAAAGAGAGGAACACTGATCTTATTACAGTTTATTGAAGTAAAACTCATCAATTTTAAAGGATTCCCTGGAATTCTCTTACTCTTAATAGTCAAGTAATTTACTTTTGCAACCTCTAGAGCACTTTGTTATTGTAATATAATTTTTTATATACATATCCTCCCCAAATATTAACAATCTAGTACTCATTTCTGTTGCTACAGATAACTCTTTTTTTATTGTGTAACATTGACATCTATATTGACTCCTCTTTCTGTGCTGTTAGCATGAGTACAGTGTTGGGCTCTTTCAGAAAAGCTGGAAATAACAAGAAGCAATCACTAAGACTCAGCTTTTTAAAGATCATCAACGAGCAATAGAGACATTACTATCTGTGAAGGATGGGAAATATCTTTGTGTTATAAAACTCAGTGTTAGACTTTGCATAGATTTAGAACATGCAATTTTTTTCAATAAAAGTGATGTTTTGTAGAGAAGGATAAAATTCCAACCAAACAGTCTTTGGAAGTGCAGAAGGATCTTTAACATTTGATCAAGCAAAGTACATTTATTTCATGCACAAGAAATCTACAAGTAACTGGAATGTGCTAATTTATTTTCAATTGAAATTATGGAGTTAAAAACATTCTTTATATTATTTTGTAGAAAAATTCAATGACTCCTTTTCACTTTTGATCTTCTCCTCCCTTTTCTTCCATTGCCTGTTCTTTCTGTTTGACCAAACAAAATACTTGGGAGTAACAAGTCAGAATAGAAGAAAGAAGGAAGATTTCTTTGAAAGTCTTTAAGTAGAAGTTTTGAATTATTTGGTATTTTTAATCTCTAAATTTAAAAGAATAACCTGGAAGTATGTAAAAGAAATAAATGTTAAAGAAACTGTTGAATGTTTTGAGAAGTTACTGTACTTATCAAGTGATATTTCCTGGTAATAAGTCAAAGATCTTAGTATGCCTGCAGCTTTCCCTCAGTGTCCTCACTTCAATGGAGCTCTGTCCACCTATCACTAATTAGGCACATTTGTTCTCAGGAGTAAAACTATCAGATATATATATAAACATGAAGAGTGGATGAGGAAAACATTTTCTTTTCTTTTGGAGCTGAAGGCCACTGCAAAAGACTGTATTAAATCTTTCAAAAGGGAAAAAAAATGAACAGAGAAAATCACTGCATGGCAAACAGCTTAGAATTAAACCCAAATTCCTCTGGAACTGGAAATGTAAATTTCCTGGAACCAGACTGACCAGCTGAGCCCCAGTTCAGCAGTGTATTTTTCTGGTGTTCTTACTCCAGTGTAAGCAAAAAAATCACTGCAGACACTCAGGCCTGTTTTCTGTACTTTATTCTGGGTTTTTTTCTCTCCTACCTGCACGCTCTCCTTACAGTGCCTGGCTTCTTCTCCTTCTCAATCCACATGTCTTGAGTTGGCAGCTATTTCACCTTACTCCCGCTTTACCTACTGCCTGCATTTGAAGGCCTTTTGATGTCTGTGTGCAAAAGATAAATGTTGTTCTCCTGTGACCTGGGAGTGGCGGGCTTCAGTGAGACACACCCTGTGGTAGTCTCAACTGGGGGAGGGAAGAGTTCCCCTCATAATAAAACAAGATTTGGTTCTAAAGGAAAAAACAGCTATTGACATACTTTCCCCTCTAGCCCTTCCCTTGTACCTATACAAGTGCATTTGGCTTTTTCTTGTTCTTTAGTTCTGTGTCTTAAAACAGATATCTTTTTGTTTTCTTCCATGTGCAACATCAAACATAATACCAGCACTGAGAATATTTATTATCACTATTGTGATTCCTCTCAGTATGCAGACATTAAATATCTTATGTTCTAAATTAATGGATATGAAAGGAATTTCATTTCATTATGGATGAAAGTCCTGAGACTGAATTCTGAAATAAATATTTCAGTGTAAACAAGACATTCTGATGAAAGAATAGGTGCTACTTAAAGGCTTACATTTTCATTAGCTGTAAGAAAATTTCTCTGTGGAACTTCCTGTAACAGTTAATCCTACTCACACTCCCTACCTGTAGGCTATTTTGGAATTTCTGCAATAACAGGTAAAGGGAAATATTCCTTACTCCTCTGACAAATATATGTGCTACACAAAAAGGCAAAAAAAAAAAAAAAAAAAAAGAAGAAAAGAAACCTACATGCATGTTTAGCTCTTAAGTCCACCAGTCATCATCATTCTTCTTATTTCAGCATTTTACTGCATAAATTTATGCAACAAAAAACTTTTCAAATGCTAGGGGGAAAATCTGCAGAAACAGACTCTAGCATAAATTTTCCCAATCAACCAAAAAAAACCCAAGTAAACTTTTCTTTCTATCTGCCACTAAATATTAATAATACAAATACTCTACAGGTATAGGTTAAAAGAAATATAGTTTGCAATTCTTTCAGTGGTCCCATCTATCTATAAATTGTAGTTGCATATGTTAGAGCAATTCATAAAATATGTTTGCATATTTGCAAAAACATGCACACTTTGATGGATGTTGATTCACAGAAAAAAAAGAGAAAGTTATCCAGAAAGTCTGGTTTCAGAAATTAATCTGAATTAATTAAATTCTTAAAGTAAACATACCAATAGTAAAAAAACCAACAAAAACAAAATTTTAATTATTATATGGAAATATTTGTCATACACTAAACATATGTACATGCTATGGATATATTATATACTGCATATACGTATACAAGGACTCGTGCAAACGTATGTGTATGCACTAGGAACGCATGCATTATATTTAGAAGAAAGATTTTGACAATAATTTATCAAATCTATTATCATCCCAATGTGATTAATGTGAGATTTTAATGGTCATCTGTGTTTATTTTCTTATCCTATTTAACAGTATGTCTAAAATAAGTTTATTATGTTCACAGTGATGTAAAATACTAGATTCAGTAGAAAAAGGTTTGTGTAATAGGACTATGAATGACAATTCTTGTTTTGCTATCGTAACTGTGATGATCTAATACCTGTCTGCTGGCAACTGGGCTGGTTCTACATTCCTTTTGCCTTGCTTGCTCTCACAGATGGGTTCCATCACTTCTCCTGTATTCATCTACCAGTATTAATCTACCTTTATGGTTAGCTGACCACAGTTAATAGGATAAAACTACTTTGACATGAAGAAAATAAGTTGCAGAAAGAAAGATTAACTGCGAGCACTACAGGGAAGATTTCAGAGGACGCATGGCTTATTAAAGATGATGCAAATGTTCATGAAGTGGTTCTGTCTAATGAAAAAAGCTTGAGCTATAAGTTCTGGGAAAAGGCAGTCTCAGGCAGAGGTAACTCCCAACAAGCCGTGTGGGAAGGCAAGACAAAGACCTCTCTAGTTTAATTCTAATGGAAACACACCAGATGCAGTTGTGGTTTTGAAATATTTTTTTTTCTCAGCATCTGAGGGAGTTTGTCATGGTGACTAAATCCAGTAATTTCTAACATTTGAGTTAAATTGTAGTCCTCAAGTTTCTAAATGTTTTGATTCAGGTCTAAGCAGTGTCTAAATATCCACCTATATGATCTGTGAGTTAATGTTTTGGCACAAGAATGTAATTGATTATCTTCTGAACTCTGCATGGCCCATATGTTACAGTGTTACATGTATATGTGCATACATAAATGTTTAGATATATAACATACGTAATATAAATCCATACAAACACACACAAACACATGAATATATTTTAATTTTAGAAAACCCCACCCTTATGTTCATCCTAATCAGATAAGAACATGTCTGGAATATACCCATAGTCCTTCATGAAATGGATCAAGTTGAGCCTTACTTTTGCTGCCACTGTCCACAGCTGACTCAGATGTGTCTAAGCCAGGCTTTAGAGAGACAGCAAGTTAGTGTTTATGTACTTACAGAGGAAAGGCTGAGAACAAGTATTTAGTGTAAGAAAGCACTCACAGTTTTCTCAGCTGTGTCACAGCTAGAATAAAAGATCTGGGAACCATTTCACTGTAATTGCCTGATTGTGGCCTTTTGGTAGAATCAAGAATTAAGCAGTTTTGCAAAACACCTGAAAACTTTACTGGCTGCAGAGATTTTTGAGCATAATTAAAAAAGGATTGAAGTACCAACTGGAGTAGATCTGACCATGATCTGTATTTTAAAAATATTTCAGTTTCTTATGTGCTGAAAAGTCACCAAAATGCTAATCATGAAAATGCTATCTCATTTAAGTTAACAGCATTTTTAAATCATTTTTCAATAAGAACTACCAAATGGCTTGCCTAACATAGAAAAACTTCTGTAATATGTTTGGTCTCAATGCTACCATAACTTTAATTTTGAGACAACCTTTTATAGTTTCATTTGTTCAAAACCACAAGAAAATCTGGGGGAAAATCCAATCTTTAGGGTCACATAGTTCCATCTTCTGTACTTCTCTAGCTACAGAATATTTTTTTTCTTCCTGTGTCGAGCCCACTAATTGCATTACCTCTTCCAAGAGTGGCTTTTTTTGTCTTGATGTCAAAACGTTACACAATAGATAACCCAATACATCCCTCGACAGAACATTCCAACATCAAATTGCTTTTGAAATTCCTTTGATTTTAATAAAAGATACACACTACCATGAAAATAAGGTAGTAAAAGTAATTCCAGCTGGTTTGTATATGAAGTGTCACTAAAGCAAATTAAAGGACAAATGTCTTTTTGATTATCTGTGTAAATAAAGGTGTATAGATGATAATTCTAGGCTTGGGTTTATGTAAGGAAGAGTCTATTTTTAGATTCTTTGTTAAATCAAGGAGTTAGACTCTAATTTAGGCTCTTTGTTAAAGTATGATAATAAATTTTATTTTTTTTTAGATTCCTATAAAACTCAAAACAAAAAATACATGCAAAGTTAAAAACGAATTAATGGAAGCTTTAAGAAGAACTTCATGTTGAAGAAGCTGCAGACATCAGAGGACCATCAACAAAGCATCATAAGAAAGGAAGGAAACAAAGAAATCCATCCTAAAAATTTACTATCTTTATGAATTCTCAAAGTTTTCTTATACTTAACAGTAGGGAATACTTTAAAGGAGGTAAAATTGTAGAAAACAGGCACAATTTTGGCAAGAAAAAGAAATATGATCTTGAAAGGTTATATAGTCCAAACAAAACCAGCATATTTTGGCCTGCTCCATAAAAATACTGATAGTGAAATACATAATTGCTTTACTTCATTGAAAGGGAGATAAAGATCCCTTTCTGTATAGCACTAATTCCACACATTTACAATATGGTGCACACTTTGGGGCACCTCGATGGAAGAAGTTTGTCAAGAAATTAGAGGAAATAGTTAAATGACTAGAAAGATTTATTTACAAGTTGCAGCATGTTTGAGCAGTAAAGATATTGGTATGAATATCTTATAAATACTACAGAGCATTCATAAATCTTACTAGGCTGCTACAGAAGAAAAAAGATATGTAACTGTTTGAAAAAGGTGGAATCTTTGCTCATGTCACTCAGATCAATGTCGCTCTCAGAGTAAGACACTTCACAGGAAGCAGCAGAGGTAGAATTGATCTTAACACATATAAAATTGTAATTATATACACCATAGAAAAAGATTAAAGAAACTAGACATCAGAACAGAAAAAAATCTTTTGATGATCCAAATTAAATTGAAAAAGACAACCAAACCAACCCAAAAGAAAATATCAGAAATCAAGAAAAGACCTCTAAAATTGACCAAAGGTAGCCTTCCCATAATGAAGAGCAGTGTATTTTGCTGTTCTGGTTCTGTAGTTTTTACTATATCCTGCTCTCAGACTCTCCTTCACTCAGTTTTCTGCTTTTATACCCATTCATAGTTTCTTTGCAAATATCATGTACCCTGATCATTACTCTGAATTGTTCCTTTCTATACACACAGCCTACAGGTTTACTGTTTTTTGAAAATATATAGGATATTATTTTTTTTCTCTTTGTAGCCAACCCGAGCTGTCACAACTTCAAGTTTGTTTTATTCAGGCAGACAATGTTTGAAGTCAAATTTCCTTTATTTGTTGTCAGACTAGTTTATGTGCTTAATTTGAAATATTAGGTGGAAACAAATAATGTGTATAAAATATTAATAATCTCACTGTTGTGCATCCATTATTTCAATAAGAAAAAAATGAGGCATAAAAATCAAATATAATGAGACCATTACAGAAGAAACAAGGTAATCAATTTCTAATATATAACACCACTACAATGATATTAGCTGTAATTTAAACAAAGTAATCTGCTTTTGTTTGATATGCAAAATGCAAATGAGACATTTTAGTAATGCTCCCATCTCACATCAGTGATGCTAATGAGGAGATGATAAGGTTAATAAATATTTTCTTTTATTGTAGTGGGGGTTTTTAAAACTGTATTTTGGGTTGACAAATTCCTTTGCAAACTTGACAATGCCCCTTCAGATAAAATGAGGCTTTTCTTTTCACAAACACAAACCAAAAATTCTGTGACACTTGCATTTTTCCTGAAGCAGTCATGCAATATCAGAACCACATTTTAGCTCTGAATATATGATAAATCATATAACTGGAACTTGCTGATACACTTACTAATGCTTGAGAGGTAAATCACTGTAAAAATGAATCGTAAATTCTCATGCTACTAATAATTTATCCTTTGTTTGAATTCCATTTGAGGTCATATTTTACCCTCTGAGAAAAAAGAATGCTGTATGCTAATATCTACAGTTAGGCTTGAATTTACAGAATCAATGTTTCAGCAAAAATTAATGAACAGAGCAATACTTAAATATACTGAAACTAAAGAAAGAAGGAAAACCCAGGTAAGGAGGTTGTTGCATTCGAATTTTTATTATCTTCTAAGAGAACCAAATTCTCATCTTTAACATGGACTAAAGTTAAAATAAAACAAATAACATAAAGTACACCATCTCTATAAATTTTAATGATAAATCATGGGATTTTTAAAATTTTTAAATTTTTAAAATCTACCTTAAGTTAGATTTATAAAAGAGTTGCACAGGTAAAAAATGGGTAACAATGATAGAAGGGTCATTATTCCCCTGAACAGTTGTCAGTGAGAAAAGACAACAACTATGCCCTAAAGAGCTGACAAAACCTATTAAATCCAAAAGGGGCTGCAGTTGGGCCTTTTTCTGAAAATAAGCTGTAAAGGAAATTCTACAGTAAAGTTTAATATTTCCATTCTATATTTAAACAAAAGGTATTTCAGTGGTTTTAATAGGCTTGGAATGCATATTCAAGCACAGGAATTTCACATCTGAACCAAAAAATCTGAGAGCTAATTTGTTTCAGCAAGGGTTCTATTACCAGGCTCAGCAGCGGTAAACAGGAATAGTATATTAAACTACTTTCTCCAGTTTCAAATCTTCACATTTTCCATGGGAAATTAAATAATATATAGAAATCTAAAATTTAGAGCACAGTGACACCTACTATGTTTTTCCAAATCAGGCTTCCTGAAGATAAACTGGAAGCTTACAAAGATATATCAGCTACATCAGCTCAGAACCTCTTAAAATGGTACCTACACTAAACAACATTAAAGCAACAGGTGGTATGAAGTATATCGGAAATAAAATTTTCAGTGCAAATAAGTTTTTTTCAGTTTATAGCTGACAATAACCATCTGGAAGGGCATCATCTGTGACATTAACTAGTTTTCACATGAAGTCTGCTCTCTGCTTCAATTTGGGATTGGTAATCATTGGACCAATTGAAAGTTTCATGTTGGATGGATGGTTGGTATTACAGCTTCCTTCTTGAATATTAAGAAATTTTTAAGGTATGTTTTAGACAACCTCTTCAATAGTTCAGATGGATACATAGAGAGAGAGATAGAAATAGAGATGGATGGATGGATGGATGGATGGATGGATGGATGGATAGATAGATAGATAGATAGATAGATAGATAGATAGATAGATAGATATAGATATCATAGATACAGATCTTAATGAATTTCAGAATGATTTTATAACCATTTCTAGAAGCTTGTAATTCTGGAAATTTAAGCCTAGGCTTTCCAGGCTGAAAAAAAAAAACAAAAACAAAAAGAAGACAAAAAACATAGGAAGAATTTGTGTTTAAATTTGCCTTTGGAGTCCTTCCTACCTTTTTTCAAGGCCACCCAATGTACTGCTTTATGTCCACTGCTGGAACTTCAGACATGAAGTCACCAAGCACAATTCTCTCATGGCTTCTGTAGATAGATGCTGATAACTTCATTCTACACCTTTTTGACCTCTGGGTTAGACTACCAAAAAGCTTTATTTTATGATGCTGTCTGTTCTCTTACTAACACAAAAAGCTGTTGAAAATATTTTAAGCCACACAAAGCAGCCTGACTTTAATCTTTGATAGTCTTTGGGGAGTTAGGTCAATACCTATTGTCAAACATTTATTGCATTTTATAATTGTAATAGCTTCCAGCATACTCTGAAACATGTTTGTATGACTCACTGACCCCAGATTTTCCTATTCACAGGCAAAGGTTTTATGTTCTGTACTACAAAGCAGAATTGCACATCTACTTTTAATTTGTGTCTCACTTCTATGCTAGTTGGAAATTCATTCAGAGACAACATTCATTGCTGGTTCAATAAACTTGGAAATTAGGAAAACAAAAAATCTGAACTCCGTTTTCTTTCTTTTCTTTGTCCCTTTTTTTTTAAATTCTAAGTAACTCTAGCTCAAACTGGCAGAATGATTTTGTCCATGGCATTTCTTCACAAGTCAGAGGCAGCATGAGTTTGCAGGAAAGGTATTACAGCTGGTCAGTATTTTGCTGTCACAGGAGCACATTGGCTCTGTATTGGCAGCACAATCAGTCAGATGAAAGAGTTTCTTGAACTCAGTTTAACATGGTGTCTGCAATAGCCCCATTACTAAAGCATCACAAAACACAGCACACATCCTTTGGTGTGGTTGAAGAAATAAATAAGCACAATGCAAATGAATAGTGGTGGTCTAGGCACTACATCTGAGACATAAGTCTACCAGACAGTAGAAATTGAGGGAAATCTTAACGGAGCTCTTGCCTTTTATTTTACTTCTTCACACTCTGTCTTTTAGCAAAAAGCATTAAAGTATCTGAAAGAGCACTGCTTAACAAGAAAAGACTGAACAGCTAGACACCTGAACTTCTGTTTACAACAAAATGACCCCAGGGGAAAAGAAATAATAAAAAAGAGAAAAGACCCTTATGTCTCTTTAGAAAGATCTGTTTCTAAAAGCAGGCTATGAGGTCACTAGTAAGGCAACAACACAATTGCCACTGAATTACATGTAAAACTCCAATGTTAAAACCTTTATTGATATAACCTGTTGACATTTATCTTTTTAAACTGGAAAAATAGAAAAATATGCATGTCAAAGATTTTACAACATTTCTTACTCTGGACCTGATTAAAAAGAAGTAATGTCTTCTGAGAAACATAATAGTCCTGTGTTAAAAACACCTATAAAATACCAGTAGCATGTGATTTGTGTAACTAATCCAATAATGAGACTGACAAGTCAAACAAGACTTTGAAAATATCCAAAAGAGAGAAAATATGCTCAAGGACAGCAGATCTATATTTTTAAAATAACTTCTACAAAGCTGGATACATTAAAGGAAATAGTAATTTATCATAATAAAACGGAGCAAGGAATTTAGAAGTGGGATCTCAATTTAGGTGCAGAATGTAGTAGAACACAATTCAGGAATAAAAATTATTTTCCTGTCCAAATAAAAATCACCAGAGATGAAGACATCTGATTTAAGGAATAAATCAGAAAAAAAGTAAAAAGAAAAGAAATTTTGAAATAAATTTTTAAAGAAAAAAAATTTGAATAAAATGTGTTGGTTTACAACTTGATTTAAAAATTCTTTGGGAACAAAATGTCATTATTGTGATTAAATTGGCCCAAACACTTGTACATTTTATACATGTTAAACATTTTTGATACCCTACTGATGATAACACTACTTCTCTCTGACACACTGAAAAAAATATCACTATCTATCTGGGTGAATCATCAGTAACCTGTTCAACCCCATTTGGTGGGCATCTGAGGTAAAACTATTCAAATTTCCATGATTTCCATTTCACTCAAAGAGCCAGTTGCTTTCTCCTTTATACTGCAAAGTCAATCAACCACAGAAAACTCAGAAACTGGCAACAGAGTCATGCACATCGTGAAGCTCCTGTAGTTTCCCTGGGGGGACCCATAATGTAGAATCTATGTATTGAAAGGAAAACTAAAGTGCTTTGAATCTAAATGATACATTTGAGATAGTTGTGTCATTTAGTTTTATTCCTTCACAGGTTTCCAGTGGAAGAACATTTTACTCTCTACGTCTGTCTAGCCTTGCCTCTGCCATTGTACATGCCCCCATACACACACACACAGAAATACTCATTACAGTTAGAGCAGTGTTCACTGCAAGCTGTGCTGTACCCTGAGTGTAGCTATGTCATTCAGTACACAATATCTTAAGTTACACAGTATGCTGACACCTCTATTTCTGTGATTAATTTTCTTTGACACTCTGGGCAAAAACCTTTCACTGAATTGTAACCATTTCTTTTCTTCCTATTACAGAAAAGCATTTGCTTTTTTTCTGCTTCGCTTTTCTAGGGCTGAGGCCAGAGGTCTGTAACTAAACCTTTAAGGTGGAGCATCTCGGAGAATTCTTTTTCCCTGCATAAATCAGGTTTTCCATGTCTCATATCACTTATATTTCTGCTCACATTTTGTCATAAATGTCTTTCCAGAGTACAAGATGAATGAAAAATTTCATTTGGGCTGGAATATTTTTTCAAATTAATTCTAATGATATTATCAAAAAGGAAAATACATTTTTGTGCAAAACGAAAACACTGGGGCTAAATATCTGGTTGAGAAATTTTAACTGCACATGTAATCAGGAGTTTCATAAGTCTCTCCATTTCTTATGGTTACTTAAACCCAAAAAATAATGTCCAGTTAAATGCCCAGCAATAAACAGGCTTCTATTATATTTACTTCTTGTATTTTTACAGAAACTACTCTTAAAGTTTTTAGAGTTCAAGTTCTTTAAGTTCCAAAGCAAGAAGAGCACTTAGAAAAGAAGGAACAACTGACTAAAACAACCTCCATCTTGGCAGAAGGCATTCTCTGCCCAGGCCTATGTATGCACACTAGGTGTGTATACATCTGTGTAAATTATATCTCCACCTCGTAACAGCTTTCTCATATTGCTTTTGTTTAGTTAAAGCTCTACAGACTTGTATGATAATTGTCTGGGGAATACTAATTACCTACATGTCAGAACTTGCAGTCTAAAATACATAGGGAGAAAATAAGGCATTTGGATAAACTGTAAGGAAAGAATGATCTGTACTACCTCATAATTTAAACTGAGTTGCTGTTTCGTATTATCATGGGATTGCAAGAATTAATGACAACAAAGATGAAGCAAAACATTCAAGGACTGAGGGTTCAATCCATGACCCAGTAAGAATGTAAATGCATAGAAATTAATATATAAAAGAAAAATAAAATAAAATTTAAAAAAGAAAATAAAAATATTTATTTACAAATATAAAAGTATGGATTGTTCCTGTCTTTTCATGCTGGTTAGGGTTGTTAGGGTTTTGCTTTTTAAAAAAATCTCACTTATCTTTTATATATATAAAAGAGAAGGTTTCTAACAAAGACTGGGATGTTAAACATGGGATTCTAATGTCTTCTAAGAGCACATAAACCCAAAATGTCACTATCTTGCTAAGCAATAAGGAAGCACCACACACAATATTTTCAAGAAATTGAACAGCTAACAGAATATTTCATAAAAGAGGGTGTTTTCAAATGAAAAATGGGCTTAGTAAATGCTACTCATTCTGTATTATCTATTCCATATTTTTGATCTACCTTTATTCTTGCCATGGTCCTTCAGCAGTTTAAGGGATTATGATTATAAGTTTTTTGTGGTATTGGGGAGTTTCCCACTCATTGGTCATTACTAAACCTTAAGATTAATTGAAGTGTTCTGCTAGAAAGCTGGAACACTATTGTTAATATCGTATCTACTTGGAAATCTCAAGACTTATTTTTCAGCGAATGAAATTTCCAGAAATAAATTTTTCTTGAATATACTCAAGTGATCTTGTAAGGATGTAGACTATATAGTTCTTTAGAACATGAGCAATAAATAAATGAATCCCAGTTTACATGTTTTGTTGAAAATATTTCACATATATAAGACTCTATTCTTTTATTTCTCAAGCTTTCCACTTTCCACAGTTAAAGGTAAGTTTTCTCTTTTCCTTTTTCTTTCCATCTTCTCTATTTTTCCAGATTAATCTGTTTTTTTGTTAATTACATTTTTCACTTTGTCTTAGAAAGAAATTGAATATTTTATGAATCTTTCAATATTTTAAATTTTTAAATCACTTTATAAAGAGTTTCTTTCACTCCATGCTGATACTCACAATATGCTAAAAAGCATCTCTCCATCTGGACATGGTAAAGCATAGGTAAAGCATATGGAGTTCATTAATGTGAGCTGATAGAAGGTGCAATGCTTTTAAGCATACCAAGAAGTTATATAAAGACACATTCCCTTAAGGAAAGACACTATGTCAATAACCTAATAAGTTCTATTTACAATAAATTTTTGGTCAACTACTCAGTAAATACTTTACAATCCGTGCACCTCACATAAATTACTTTCCTTAGTTATAATAAATGCTTTATAACATATGTCCTATTTTCCAGAATTACACGTGTTCATATTCCATAAATTATTTAAAGTAAAATGAAGTAATCAGATGAAAATACAGTTTAACACTAAACCTAACCTAAACCCTAACCCTAACCCTAAAACCTAACCCAAACCCTAACCCTAAACCTAACCCAAACCCTAACCCTAACCATAAGCCTAACCCTAACCCTAAACCTAACCCTATCCCAAAAACTATTTAAAGTAAAATGAAGTAATCAGATGAAAATTAAGTCCAAACCTAACCCTAACCCTAACCCCAGCCCTAACCCTAACCCTACCCCAACCTAAACCTAACTCTAACCCTAACCCTACCCTAACCCTAAGCCTAAACCTATGCCTAAACCTAACCCTAACCCTAACCCTAACCCTAACCCTAACCCAACACAACCCTAATCCTAATCCTAACCCTAACCCTAACCCAACCCAACCCTAAACCTAACCCTAAACCTAACCCTAACCCTACCCAACCCAACCCTAACCCTAACCCTAACCCTAACCCTAACCCTAACCCACATTTTCTGTGGCATATACAGAGAACAGTTTTATGTCCAGGTAAGCATATTTTAAACATATAGAATTTACTGAAACTTATTCACTTGTTTTATTGCCAATTACATGGGCTTTATGTTGAAATCAGATAAATAGCTGAAATTACTTTTCTGACATAAATATAAATGTTGAACAAGACATTTAGTGTTAGTGCACACGCTGCATGTTTTAGATAACCATAAGTTATTTACAGAATATATTACTTTCATATATGTCTTCATACACGTCACAGATTTTTCTAATTTGCTACAGAGAGTATCTGAAAACAACTCCAAAACAAAACCCCACAAAAAAAAAATCCATGCAAAGAACAGATTCCGTCTAAATAGGGCTGAATAAAGGAGTGCACATCATAAAATATGTACCATGAGTACCACCAATAAACTAGATGCACACTATGTGATGAAATACTTCATACCCAGGAATGCAAAAGTGGTCCTGGTACTCTGGATATGAATGAAGTAAATATTTGCAACAGCTCATTAGCTACACTTTTGATAGTTCTGTCTAGGAAGCAGTTAGCTTTTACTAAGAGTTTCAAAACATTGTTTTTCTTTAGAAGACTGTATATTTCCCACTGAGTACTGTTGTATAATTCCTTACATAAGTTCAAATTTCTGCTCCAGTATCCTTTCTGAGCTATAAGGTTAATATAAGGTTAATAAATATAAGGTTATAAGGTTATAAGCCACTCTTAATTCCTACTGAGGGGATGGCAACCTAGCAAAACTATACTTATAAAACTGGCACAAATGCCCATTTTTGGATGTCCTTGGTGACTTCTATGCCCTAATTTTACATAAGGCAGAATTCCACATTCTGAGAACTATCTAAAAAATTGTTATATCCTTCCTCCTATCAGTTACTATGGATAAATAGTAAATATGGATAAATATACTATGTATAAATAGAGGATAAATACAGGTTAGGCAGCTAATTAAGGCCCTCATTAATCCAATGGGTTTTCAAAAATCTTGACTTACAGCTGTAATTTGGCTTGTGTTGAACTTGACCAGCACATTATACCAGCATGGCTCTACTCTTGCAAGACTGGGAAATAGGTTCTTACATTAGCTGAATCTATTTACAAAAAAAAGCAACAAACAACAAGAACTAAGAAGTCTGCTCCCCCTTGTTTTTTAAATACACTAAAAAGCATATTTGGTGCTGTTCTATTCATTTCAGTAGTCTCAGCAGTGATGAATTTGAAAATGTTCCTTTGCCTTTGAGAAAAAAATTAATTCCTGACTGTTGTATTCTGTACATATCATGTTTCTAGCCTACACTGTTTATGTGGAGCTTCAAGAGCCAAAAAAAAGGAAGGGCTGTCAAAGATCAGTGATGAGATATAGAAAAAGGAAAAAAAAAGTTTTCTCGAAGCAATCCCATTTCTTTCACAAGTAACCTTTTATTTTCTTTCTGCATAATAAAATTCTTGGGCAAACATTTGCTCACAGTCAACACATTTAAAAATTTAAAGCAATATAAAGTCTGCTATATATACCAGCCAAATCTCATATCATCATGATAGTCATCAAACACAATAATGTCACACTTTGTTTGAGGTAGAAGCTGACATTGAGTTAATAAATTACATTCTCCACATACCCAGAACAAATACTGGTTTTTTTGTAATCAAATAGTAAGACACTGTTTGATTTCTTAGGGGGACAAATCCTTTCAAAGAGGATTTGGTCATTGAGTAAGAATTTACCTGCTAGTTCTTTTCATCAAGATGAATGAGGTGGAATAATATATGGATTTATCGACTCCAAGAACTGGAAATAGTAAAACTTGCTCTTTTTTCAGTAAATTAAGCAAAAATTACTCAGAAGATAGAGTATGTGTGCAGTCCATTTCTTTTTGGTGAATTTTCAGACCATAATGCTTTGGAATTAAATACTTCTGATTACCCAGGAGAAAAAGTTATTTAAATAAAAAAATGTAATGGTTTTCATTTAACACTTTTCTGAGTCACATTATTGCAGTTATAACAATATAAACTAAACCAAATAGATGGGCTTCAGAGAGATAGTGTCTTAAAGCATAAGGCCCTTTGAGCAAGCAGTAATAATGTATAATTATATAAGTGAACAGCATTAAGGAAAAGATTTGGGCACAAAAGAAAACAGGAAGTAGTTGTTAACAGTTTTCACAAAATTTTTTTGTTTTTTAGTAGTTATTTTCCATTGGGGTTTTTTAATCATTTATTTTTATATTTTTTCCTGACAGCTCTCTACTGATCTTTCTAGAATTGTTAATGTAAATGGAGAGATATCAGAGAAAGGAACAATTCTGAAGACCATGGTTTTGTACTGGCTACCAAGGAAAATGCTGAAACTCAGTGCAGTGTGTCAATGCAAGAGAAGAGATGATGGAAAATGATGCGTGGAAGGAAAAAAAACAACTCCTTAGGTGGGTGTCCCTTTGCACAGACAAAATGGGTCAATGTCCCTTTTACTGGTGCATTTCATGAAAATTGCTATATGGCAGATCTTACAATTCCAGCACAGGCATTTTCATGTTTAGCAATGTATGTGTCCACAATACATTCTGACTGACAAGAATGGTATTTCTTCTTTCTTTTCTCTCTTGCTTTTCTTCTGTACAAATATATATATATTTATATATTAACTCAAAATGAAGCAAAAAACTTTGGATATATGTGCATATTGATGATCAGATTCTAAATAATAAAATTTATGATGTATTCATTTATTATTAGAAACAGTGCTTTCCAGGACATTCATTGATTAGTATATGAACGTATAACCTAAGAGTACAGAATCCTCCAAAACCCTGCAATCTTCTAAAATTCTTCTCAAAAAAGATGAGGGTAGACACTACCAGGTCTTTTTTTTATTCCTGTAAACAAATAAATAAATGATTGTTGAGGAGAAAGAAGAAAGAAATAAAAACCCAGGTTACTATTTATATATATATATATATATACATACACACACTATATATATACTATATATTATACATATATAGTATATATTTTTATATATATTATATATTTATATATTATTTTATATATATAATTTTTTTTACGTATATATATCTATAGACTATAGAGTTCTGATCTGTTTCATGTTCGGGTATTTTTATGTTATCACAATAGCCTATGGTTCCTAGTATCTTACATAAAAGAAATTTCAACCAGAAGAAATTAAAAGAAAGCAGCGAGCACCTTGTGGCACAGGGATGTGGGCATTCTGTTACTTTATAGGCATGGGTGTTCCATGTGTATGTTCTTTCAGCATAATCAGCCTGAAAGGAACCATTGAGACCCTGCTGTATCTAGTGATCAAAAAGGACATGTGTGATCTCAACAATTTGATGTTTGTATGACATTTAATTCCAATTTATTTCATTTGTGTTATGATGGAAGAAATACTGAGGAACCACAGTAAGTTTAATTTAAATCCCTTCAAAGACTGTTTTAGCTACAGCTCCCTAAGTTAGGCAAGACTTAAGCAAAGTGCAGATGTTATCTAGAGCTTCATATTTGCCTTTGTAATAAATTTTAGAGTAAAGCAAAAATTATAGAAGGGCACTGTCTTGTCATTTTGTTTTGGAATAGTAAACGTAAATATTGACACAGGCTATATATATAGGACATATTCAAGTGGGCAATCATTAATAAATTGATTAATGAATAAGTCTTTTAAACTATTTTTCCTTTGTTAGATACAGTCAGGCAAATAGAGATCGTGGTCTGTGTGCAACTATGAATAGCTTTGTTCACAGTCTTCTGTAATTCCTTAACTCACTTTTTAGTGTAGCATACAGATTTAGCTGTCAGACTGTAACATTTAAGTTACTGAAACCAGAATGTACCCATATATCTTTATAAGTCAAATTTTTAATGTGAGAATCGCCAAATGACTTAGTAACTAAGCTTCTTAACATTCCATTGACTTTATCACACTGAAGACTGAAATGCAAACAAAATTAATTTTCTTCAACGGTTTTGTCCCTGGTTCTTCCTTCTGTTCAACTGCTCGAGGCTTGCTTCTTTTATACAGAAAAATGACATTGGCATAAACTGCTGTCTTGGGTAAATAGCCTCATCTAGTTCACCTCCAGAGGCTGTAAACGTCAAGGTGCCACTCAAAGTGATGAACTTAATGAGCACATACCAGGCGTGATATTAGCTCTAACATTGCCAATGAATGCAGGCTGTTATGGAAGTTTTCGTGGACTTGCATTCCTTGGCCAAACAAAAAAGCTCTTACTATAATCTATGAACCAGTGTAAATAGTAGCCATTGGCCCTCAGAGATGTCTGTATATTAATCCCATTAAGTAGTTCTACCTTTTATAACTGCATGATGAAACAGAGCTGACAGATTCACTTATGTGCAGAGATTAAAGTATTTTTTCAGTATTTTTTATTTTATATCTCTATAAAAAAAGTTATGTAAGCAATGCATTAGTAAAACAAAACACGTTTTTCAAAGCATTTAAATTATACTTGCATTTCAATTTAAAAAAAAACTCATAGTAGCTTAACAAACCAATGAGATATGATTCAAAACAAAGTACAAAAGATCCATTTTTCCTTTTTGCAAAATTCATCCTTAGATGAATTAGTAATTCAGTCTAAATCCTAATCTATTCCTTAGAGGGTTTTCTTTCTGAAAAAGAAGCAGTTCATATAGGTTTTCAGGTGCACATTTTATACTGTGTAATGCTAGTGTTACTTGAAAAACTGATAATTTTATTGAATTAACTTGTATCAGCTGGGACATAATTACTGTATGCCAGACTTTTTAATGGGTATGCTAGATTATATATTTCTTTCAAAATAACATTTATATTGAATATGCAGTTTAGTAAACAATTAATGCATTTAAGCTTATATATGCGTCTAAAAATATCAGTTATTTAGACCAAAAATTTCATACTCAGTCTTTTCAAACCTTTCAGAAATATTAATAATCTATGTACAGTTTCCTTCATCTGTCTTCCTTTATCTTCTAGTATAATAGATGAAGTAACAGTTATTAAAGAACAACATTTTTGTGTATAAAAATAATATTTAGCACTGATCAGAGACATAACATTCTTGGGGGTACCTAAATTCATATTTTATTGGAAACCATCACTGAATGTTTTTAAAATTTATGCACAAAGGGAGAAATAGAATTTTATTTTTTGTCTTTTAATGAAAAGTCAAAATTATTTCACGTGCAGAGGGCTATAAACTGCTGTGAGAATTTACATGAAATTGCTCGTCATTCCTTGTAAAGTAACAATATTTTAAACATGATCCTTGTCATAATTATAATTGCATTTAAATATTGTACTAGTTTGTTAACAGATCTGGTAATCTGCATCTCTTGCATAAACTTTTGTCTTTCCCTCATATTTGGTTCTAACCTCCTTTTGAATGTAATGCCATATTCTGGCATAGTGGACACCTAAACTTCATCAGGGCAGACACCAGTTGCATCTCTGGGGCACTGTAGCCCACAGGTGATTTTACACCCATCAGGCTGGTCCAACACAATTCAACCCAACTTCTGGCTGAGAATCCATTTGCAAACACACATCCAGGCCTCCTGTGCTGCAGGCTGCTCAGAGAGTATCTAGGTGAGAGATTCCAAGATGGAATTCCACATGGAACACATGGTTGTTTTTATATTCTGATAAATATCATCTCTGCAGCTTGACAGTTATCATGTCAACCAAAGCTATGTGCTCATTCACTGTCTTTGCTAGTAGATTATCACTGTCACAATGCTTTTGAAAAGCTCTACACACAACTTTCATTTTCTCTGTTCCTGAATAAACAAGCTCCTGATAGTGGAAGGGTGGGAAAAGAAAAGTTTCAGACTTGGAGGAGAAATGACTGAACCATGTCATAGCAAAGCAACTTTTCAGGGGAGTTATATTGTGTGATTTCTAAAATGTATTTTGACTAGACTTAGGAAACGTCCTATTGCCCCATAATACCAAATCTCTCAAAAAATTTTAATATGTGTTTAATTATACAACAATACTTTTGAGTCTGAATTATTTTAAAATTATATTTCTGCTTTGAGTTTCACATGAAAATATATGCACAAATAGAGTAGACATTAGACAAATTTATTACAGTAACTGAGAACCAAGAGAGCTATCTGATTGATACACGCTGCATCAAAAGGAAGAAAATATTCAGTAGAGGATAAACCAAGGAAACAATTAGTAATGCATTGACTTGAGAACAAATTGAATTATATAAGCATTTATAATTTATATTTTAAGTTTTTTCGTATCAAAACATACACTGAATATTTTAACACGAAGGCACATGAGATAGACTCTGCTGTATCCTGTGCCATGACACCTCAAACTACTTAGGTCATGTCTGATTAACAATGTGAGAATAAGCATTGGGAAACAATGTCCCTAGAAAAGTTTTCACTTCACATATCCTTCAGGCAATAGCTCTCAAGACATATAGTCTACAGTAGTGTAGAAGACAAGTAGATAGTATTTCAGGAAGTTATATTAGTATGATAATTGATTTTATTGATGATGAGGATGTAGAAGTTACTTCTTGGGATTCCAATATGGACATAACTACCCTTGTCCATACAGCTGAGTTTTTTGTACTGTTAAAGATCTTTAGACATTTCATATTCCAGAGTTCTTACCATTTCCCAATAAAGCCCTGGCAGTTTACCTTGTAAACAAAGCACTTCCCATCTTAGATTAGGAAAGTGCAAGTTTATAAATTGCTCATTTGAGAGTACCATTATATTTAACCTATCATTAATATTGTAGTGGAAGATTTATACAAAACTTAATGTGCATTTTCTATAATGCAACAAATATGAAGGGTGCAATTTGTCCTATTGTACTTGATTTATTACTATGCAGTAAGGAGAAATTATATACAAGGTAAAATATATTTTTATTTTATTTGTTTTGGAGTGTATAATATTATGCTCACAACAGAAAAGATACAGTTTCACAATTAAGAAAGAACACTGCTTCAGTTAAATGTCCGTCCTATTTCTGAGATGAATTCAAAACAGCTATTTGGGGGCAAGAAAAACAGCTGAATGTAGTTATGGGGAAATGCATTGTAATTATTATAATTTTATGTCATGCGTTGAAATTATTAGAGATGCTGAACCTAACAAAGGGAACTCTGCTTGGGATAAGGCTAAGGAAAATAAGTACTTTTTATATGTCAATTAGAAGTTAAAGATTTTTAGCAGTAACTATTGTCTTAGGAAAGAAAGAGCTGATAAAATTGATGAGTGATGCAAACAGAAGTCTTCAATAAATACCATGGGCTATATTTGCAAAGTGGAATGACAAGATGAAATCTTTGGGTTATGCACTTGAAATAGAAAAGGATGGGGATAGTACTTAGGCAGCAAAATATTACATCCATTAATCTGTAAAGATCTAAGGAATATTTATATTTTAGAAGAGGTTACTCAAGGGTTTTATGGCCTAGACAGTTTATTTTAAATAAATCCTGGGAAATTCAGAATTGAGCTATTAGTTTGCCTAATTAAATTAATGCAGAGGTATTTCTCTACAACATATTTTGGCTGATAAGAGAGGTGTTTTATTACCACTGAATTAAAGAAGCCCAGTTTGCTATCAGAATCCAAAATATGGAATGGGTAGGGTTGGTAGGGATTTCTGGAGATCATCTTGTCCAGTCACACCTTGCTCTAGTAAGGTCACTTAGAGGCAGTTGGCCCTGACCATGCCCCCTGTTTTTCTAGAGTATCTGGATGACTAAAAAAACCTAATAGAAAACAGGTTTCATGATGAATATTTCCAAAAGAAACTTGATTTCCAATCAAGTCTAGACTGAACAATGATTTTTAATTTGAATTATTTATCCTCTCTATCAAAATTGTGAGTTGTTCTTTTAATATGCCTTATTTTTGTCGAAATTTGTGACAAGTGACATTCTTTGGAGGTCAGTGTTGAGACTGCTGTTGTTTAATGTCTTTGTCAGTGACATGGACTGTGGGATTGAATCCACTCACAGCAAGTGTGCTGACACCAAGATGTGTTGTCAGGCTGGCACACTGGAGGGAAGGGATACCAGCCTTGATAGACGAGTTGGGCTTGTGCCAGCATCATGAAGTTCAACAAGGCCACATGCAAGATCCTGCAAATGGGTTGGGAAAATCCCTAGTGCAATTGGAGCTAGTTGGAAGAGTTTCTGGGGCTGGGAGCTAAGGGATTTCGGCACACAAGTATAGGCAGAAAATGGCTTGAGAACAGCCCTGAGGAGAAAGACTACAGGGTGTTGGTGGATGAGAACCTTGACATGACATAGCAATCATATCCTGGGCTGCAGGGAAACCATGATTATGGTGGAGGGAGGTGGTTCTGCTCCTCTGGCTTCATGAGACCCCACCTGGAACATTGTGTCCAGTTCTGTTGGAACTAGGTGATCCTTGAGGTCTCTTCCAACCCAAACATTCCATGATTCCACGATTTCGGTTCATACTTTATTTCATGTCAATGGGAGAGAAAAGGCATTTTTTTTTTCATTTTGAAAATGCAAATGCCATTTTTTTTCTCAAAAGAAGTATGATTGAAATAAACCTTTAGCTCAAATAACTAATGTCATCAGAACTGGCATTTCCCAAGAAAGAAAAGCCACACCTACTGCTTAGTTGTGGATACACATTATTAACATAAAATTCAGCACATCCAGATGTCTTACAATCTTATTTGTCTTTCTTTTTAGAAGACTGTCTGACAGAAGCTATCAGATCCAATGCAAAGGCAATTTGGTGAAATGTAATGACTTGAGATATACAGACTGTCAGTCTGTATGATCTAATGGTCTCTTCTGGCTTCAGATTCCCTAAAAGTCTATTAATCTTTTATACCCAGGGCTAGTGCAAATGCAGTTGTTAGACTAAGATTTATTTGCAACAGACCACCACAGGGAAAAGAGAAAATTTATTTGAAATGGTGTTTCAATTCTGAAGTTCAATTTGTCCACTGCCTCATGTCTTTTAACCTCTAGACATGTCTTTCTTAGTCCAAAAGAGGGATCTCAGAAGACAGAAGGGCAAAACAGCAAACACAAATTTTTATACTGATAAATGCATTCTGTCCTCTCTGGGCTAGCAATAAAACAGGCAACCAGGATCAGTTCAGAGCCCATTTCTTAATAACATACAAGACAATCCTTTTATACTTAAGTGAGTATGAGGCAGAAGGAGATTACCAGCAGATATGACAAGTTCAATGCAAACAATGTGCTGCCTACACGGGTAAACTCTGCTCAAATGCATTTTTTTCCATGTGCCTTGAAATGTGAAAAAAAAAAATCAGCATCTTTTTGACTTAAATGAACCTGAACTACTTTATTAAAAGGTTTTCCCAGCCAAGTAAATTTATGCCAGTAATCAGATTCAAATTAGCTGGGCGTGCTGCCAATAGCTTACATACACTGAAGAAAGACCACAGCAAATCTATAAGTCTCTTGCTGTATATTGGGTTGATGAGGCACACTAGGAAGTCTCAGCACATTATTTCTAAAGCTCTCTTTTGAGAAGAGTATCTGTATTAAATGTTACATTGTGAGAAGAGCTAACAAACTAAAGTTAGTAAAGACAGGTAACTGAGGGTTTGGGATTTTATTTTTCTTTACTCTTCCCTTATGGCTGATTTATAAGTAATTTTGTGAAACATTATCACAGTCAGTAATTCAGTAACCATGGAAATATAATATTTCTAAATGCAAATAGCACACATTACGTTACATTATATTCATGCTATTGAATATTTATTTTAGAGTGAATCTGAATTGACAAAGGAACAAAGTGAGGCTTTCCCTTTGGAGAAAACTTACATTGCCAATTATATCATTCTTTTTATCAAGTAAAAGGGATGGATAGGACTGCTACTGTGCACATTGGAACATCAAGAAGGTCACAGAAGATGCCCACAACAAGCTGGTACATCAGGCCAACTGAAACAGCTGTTTAGCAATATAGTGCTGCCACCACACAGCTTTCCATCTTAGTGGAAAAGAAAGCTGGGAAAAGGCACTTACTCCAAGGTTTCTTGGATTTATGTATATAACTTCCAGTATTTAGTCTGAAAAAGTTAGCCTGTAAAAGTCAGTGTTAGGGAGGGGATTAGTTTTTCTTCACTTCTCTAAATCACAGTCTCACGCTATCAAACTGCTCTTGCTTCCAGCCAGGCACCACTCCATCTATTCAACAGCTGAGGTGATTCAGCTTCAGATTGCTATCTGTTGGGTGGCTTTAGGGGAAAAATCAGCAATAAACTCTCAATCCTGGTGATGAGTTTGCCTCACTTAACATTCCCAAAGATAACTTTCCAGTGGAAGCAGTGAACTTTGTGAAGTTTTAAGGTAAAGCTATGCAATTCCTATTCAATCTTTCATGCTCTAAGTGAGGACCTCGACTCTGGAAGTTTTGATGACATGGAAGGAGAACTAATTTTGCTATCAGCCAGGTAAGAAGGATCATCAAGCAAGCAGGTCATCAAGCAAGATATGCCTCCTTCAGTAAGAGACATATTTTTTTTATTTTCATCTATCAGTGAAGTGAAACAAATGTGAAGATCAAGCTGACACAACTACATTAAATAATGATTTATGTATATGTATGTTGTTTATTAGTTCTTCATAATTTCTGATACAGTGCATAGTACAGCAAATTATATGAAACATAGAGGAAAGCACATATATCTAGAAAGAATATTGCCCAGATAAATTCATATTCTGGGGACAAAGCAACATGTTATTACAGGCATAAGGCTGTAGAGACTTTTTGGTTTTCAAATACCCTTGTTCATGCAAGAAACATGAATAAATGGCACAGCTGGGTAAGGTTTGTGTTAACAGATTTAAGAAAAAAGGAGAAAAAAATTAACAGCTAAAATAATAGTCCTAAAGCATGATTGTCAGATGAATATGACTTTGTTCTCTTATGACTTACCTGTGAAGGCTTTTTTACCTTGCTAATCATCTGTAGCTCTGATCCTTCTGTGTGCTATTTGTATTATTATTTTTTCTGTAAGAAGTTCAGAGATCTCTTTCATTCTTTTCCATATTTTAATTATTTCTGCTTTTAGGTCTCTTTTTATCTCTTCCTTCTCTTCAGAATCTTTCCGATTTAATTCATCTCTTTCCACTCTGAGGCAAGAAAAAATTGTTCGAAAAAATTCTGTGCAAACAAACTCTTGCAAGAAACTGTGTTTCTTAACACAGATATTGGACTGACTGTGAAATTGTTTTCAGAAAAGGAATTTATTTCCATTTGTCACACGTAAGGCACGTATAGCTCTATGCCATGAACATAAAAGGAAAAATGACTCATGTCATAGGCTGTGAAATAGGTCATGTCATTGTCCTGAAGCTGTGTTTTTGAAAACAGTCCCACCAAAGGTGGCACCATGCTGAATTTCCTTTGAGGATGGGCATTTGTGCAGATAGACTGGTCATTCGTGCCTGAAGTGTATATCCTCAATTGCATATTGTTGTAAGGTGTTTTATTTGCTAGCTTGCTTCATTTTGTATTCTGTGATGGAAAGTCTCTGGATTCTTTTTTTATAAGCAAATTATGCAATATAGAGTATTGCATTCTTTCTCTGTCTAAAGGATCTCAATTAATAAAAGTTGAATCTAGAAATCAAAGTGACAAGTCAGTGATTTCACCTGTGATGAATATAAGAGGTCCAAATCCATACACATAAGTGTCTACATGTATACTTAAATATATATATATATATATATGTATCTGCACACACATATATTTATTTAACTTTCAAAAATTTAGTTCTGTCACCAAAGTCTGAGCTTGCATACATGCAGTAGCACCCCTTACTGAAGAATCAGAATATATACATCTTTAGGAATACTCTTTCCTAAAAAGTATTTTCTATATTTTTTCCATAAAAAATAAGGCTTAGTTAAATCAAGAGTTTACCATAATTTCTTGTAAATGAGTATGTCTTTAAAACAAGGTGTACAGCATATATAAGACAAATCTTATTGATATCTTCCATAGAAGATATAAACTATATCTCACATATATGGGGGATATAAAACCAGCCCCTCAGTACCTACAGGGCAGCTACTGGGAAGACCAAATCAGATTCTTTGTTCTGTCACATAGTGGCAGGACTTCTGTTTTTCATTTCACCAAAGCTGTATTTTTTGTTCTTTTAGCATACTTATGAAGTGGCAGAGAAATATTCAGAACAAGCAGAAAAATAGAAAATCATAGCAAAGAGATCTCTGTGTAGAGGAAGTGGTGGATACGGAAAGAAAGAGAAGGGATGGCTTCTTGGACAAGGGAAAATACTCATGAAACATCTACATTACCGTGAGGTTTCCCTCAAATTTGAAAGTCTGGATACTCCTAAGGCTTGCCCATCTCAAACTGTTTGTTTTTTATCATTAACTGCCAGCATATGAACAATAGTTGTTGCTACTTTTATTTCCATATGCCAATTTGCTACTGAATCCTCCATGAAATTATTTCCTCAATGTGCTATCTAAATCGCATAAAGTCTTACTATCTTGTTTGTGGCACTTATGTGCTGAAAATCTACTTTATACAGTGCACCTGGATTTCTGGAAATATTTTTTTTAAAAGGATTTATTTTTGTATGGTTTGTGTTTTGATGGGATTTATTTTCTGTAATTCAGTGAAGGAAATGATGAATCATGCTAGAAAAAAAGAAAAAAACAAACAAACAAAAACCCCCAAAACAAACAAACAAAAATCCCCACAGAATGTAATAAAATGTTTTGCCACATATAGGAATACTAATCCTGGTATTGATAACCATTCTTGTTTACTCCTTGATTTCCAGCATTTAGCTAAGACCAAAATAGACATGAAAATAAAGTTAGCTTCCTCTACAGCCATAAGCCTTTGTAGGTTTAGAAATCCTTCAGAATATGTGAAAAATGAAGATTGAAGCTTGTAGCAGTATGATAATTTACACCATTGGGACATACCCTGTGATTTCAGGAGAGGTGTGGAGGAACACTGCTGGCTACTCTGTTCTTCTCATTAATCTTTGTTTTTCTCCTACTACTTTTCTTACTTATGCATAAACAGAAAGTAGTCTGCTGTAGCACTGGATAATTTTTCTCTCTTTCAGTCCATTTGAGGTATTTTCAGGATTGTTTTACCCCTTGGACTTTACCAGGCTGTTCTTGATCCAGTTTGTAATAACCTTTATTAGCCCAAAACTCAGAACTGTACTCTATCACTAAGTCAGTTGCCTTTAGCAGTGGTTCTCTTCCTGAAATCTTATTATCCACTCACTGAAGTTAGTGGCTCTTAACTGCTTTTGCACACCCCTTCCTGTTTTGGGGGGTTATCTTCTGAGCTGTATTGTTATTCATCATTCAAAGCTTTAAAGTTGTTGCATTGGTATCTCACCAGTTTTCTTCTCACATAAATATTATGCCTCATGCCACCTTTCCGCAGAGGACAAAACAATAGATGTACTCTTAACTGATTCACATTTTCTCATGTTTTACTTTTACAGATAACATCTTCCATCTATACCTACAACCCAAATGATGTCCAAAGTGTAGTCTGAAATTCAAGATTCTCTCTGAGTTATCATATCCAAGAAGTTTTCACAACTGTGATGTTTGTCTTATCTCCATCCAGGTGATGAAATCTCTCGTCTAGGTATTTATCAGCTCAAATGTCCATTTGTGTAATTTGTTCTACAAAATACAACTCTCTTCCACTCATACATATTACAAGTACTCATAGAACTTGTCAGTGTGGTCTTCTGCAGATTGACAGGACTGAGATATGTCTGTCAAATATAAGCTGATCAAAAATGGATGTGTAACAGCAGCCCAGCAAGACTTACAAGCTTGAGCCTAATGTCTTGTGGCTGATTTGGGGCATTGCTCACCCCTGTCTATCCAAATACCACAATGCTGTAACCAGACTAGTGTGGTGATGGTACACACTGGACACAGCACTTCAAGGAGAAAAGAGCTGGCAAGACTTTCAACAACAGCACAAGATGAAAGTAACCTATTTAAGTACTGATAAGATTATAGCCTAGATTGGAAGGGACCTTAAAAATCATCTGGTCCAACTTTTTATGGAAATGAAGCTCAGAGGAGGCTATCTAGCACTATGTCTGATCAAAAAAACCTCCTGTGATGGGGATTCTGCCATGTCTGTGGGAAGGTTGTTCAAATAAATGTCTACTTTCTCTGAAAAAAAATCCTTTGCCGTAATTACTTTTTAAAATCTCTTATGCTGTAACTTGTATCTCTTGCCTCTTGCTTCTCCATATGGCTTCTTGTGAAGAGAGAACTTCCATGCTCCTTTTAGTTCCATTTTAAGTGCTTTCCTGAAAATGAAAGTTCAGTCAAGTTAAAATATGGTATCCAAACTTGGATTAGTGAAGAAATTACAGAAACTGACCTTAAGTTTGACCCATAGATGAGTAATTTTGATAAAGGCTTTTGTGTGAAGATTTGCAGATTATGAAGAGTCAGAAGTTTTAAAAGCTTTTCCATGTGAAGATGAACTTCACAGTATGAAAAAAAGAATTCAAGGTTTTATAAAAATATTAATCCTCTTGCACAAGATCTGAGCTAGTGTGATTGTAGAAAGACTCTGATGTGTTGCTTCTAAAAATTCACTAAGGGAAGGAAATGCTGACACTGACATTAAAAATTACCTTTTAGCATAGTGTTACTCATAAGTAGTAGTCATGTCCTTATGTGCACTGGTAACACTCTTTGCAATGCCAAAAAAGAATTAAATGCTGTATAGTAGTGAGTTCAGCTCTAATTGGCATTAATTAGGAACATGAATCATGTGTGTAAGAAAGGAAGATATAGTTAAACTAGAATTATGTCTTAGTCCTTTCTTGTTATGCTCTCCTTCTACTTTAAAAGATAGTTCTCCATCACAGTGACAGTTAGCAAATGACAACCAGTCTTGCTCTGCATCCTTGGAGAAGGCTATGAAGACATCAGTCCTTTGAATCTGTCAACCTTTGCAGTTCCTTGTGCTGTCTAGTGTGTTGTTCGTCTTCACAATTATCTTTCATTCCCTTAAATTAGACTTTTCCATATGATGTTTTCTTTAAATATGAACTATAATCATTGTCTGAAGATTATGCTCTTAGGAGATTTGTTTTTCTCCAGCATGCTTCTCTCTATGTTTTGTAACATAATGAAAATATGCTTTTGCTTCTCTGTGGAAAAGATAAATATGCCCTCAGGAAAGATTAAGCCAAAACAAATTAACGACTGTAAAATTACACAGAGTTACCATATTTAGGTAAAGGGTATTTGTTCCTAAAAAACAAAAGCATTATAGTAGTGTAGGGAGACAAAGACCTGGGACAATTTATCCAAGTCTTCACTATTTTATATTTTAAGTTCAAGTCTATATGTAATTCTAGTTTCAGTTCTGAAAGCAAAAAGTCCTACTGAGGTTTAATATAGAATCTTAACTCATAGAAATTTTGTGATGCTAATGAAATTTATGCATCTATACTTTTGACAATTGTATGAGTTTGTGTATTTGGTAACATTAATGAAATGACACTTAATATTCAATTTCATAACATTACAGAACAAACAAAATGAGTTTATTTCTAGTATCTTAACTCTAATCTTATATACTTCATGAGTTCTAATATTTATATTTTGAGTTTCGTTGTATTGTTTTTGCTTACAAACACCTTTACCATTTTAATATAATTTAGCATATTCTTAGTTATTTCTAGAAAAATTACACTGCTCAAGGCCAGAGAAGGTGAAGCATGTGTACTTAGAATTTAAAAATGGTGATAAATTTATTATGAATAAATGAAGGCGATCGTGAATATATAAGAGGGCAACTGAATTTTTTTCCCTATCTGTAGGCTAAAAGGATACATATCTGTCACATAAAGAAGGTTAATGAGCTGCCAGGGCCATCCTGTTTGCCTTGGCTAGAAAGCTTCTCACTTCAATGCATGGTACTGAAGTGAGCCAGCTGACTGATATGTCCCTTTCCACTTTTAGTTCTCACGTTTTCATCAGCACCAGTCCGTGTACATATAGCTTTTTTTAACAGTTCAGACAAATCTATAACCACAGAGAGCCTTCTTTTTCCCTGGAATAACATAGCCCTGTGAACTTCATCATATTTTAAATATTCAAAGCCTCTACAACATCCAGCAAAGGAAAAGCAAAATCAAAGTAGGTTTTAAGGTGTGCTGAACTAATCCTGTGAAACTGTATTCTGCTAGACCAGATAAGGGCCCAATTTGGACTCTCCTGCTGTGAAGAGATGACGAAAAATAGTGCTTCATCTGCTGCTATTTCAAGAAGTGACACAGATAGAAGGCTGATCATTTTATAAATTGTTTCATGTAGGGTTTTTTTCCCTGTTTTTTGTAAAATTTATTATATATTATATATTATTCTTCATATAATTTAAATGTTGAGACCTTTTCAAGTGCAAACTCCCTCCCTTATATTTTAGTCATCCCTTCTTCATCACGGGGTCAGTTTTGTAGAGGCAGATTGAGTTTCATACTTCTGCATTGAACATATAGCAAAGGATGATCCTCATGGTTTTTTAGGGGTTGAGGAAGAGGAGGAACACTTTTTGAATGACATCTATATGGCTGGCAGGTAAAATCACTTGCCCAAAAGGCAACCTGTCTTCCCCAGAGGGTGGGTCACAACTTGCATCAGAAATTATTGGTCATTTCACTCTGTTACTGAAATAATCCCTCCCTCACATACTCTGAAATATAATTTCCAGAGGTCTAGCTATTTAAAAGCTGTTTAAAAAGCACAAGCTTCAATATTTAAAGCAATGACACAACCTAAAAAGTCACTGTAAGTTCAAACTTTGTGTAACTTCCTCTTCAGAAAGCTGTTTAGATATGGAGATATATATATATATATATATGTAAATTTGCATATATTTTTATTGGATCTTTTATTAGAAAGGATGAAGACGTTTCACAAGTACAGGCAACTCTATTTATTACATTTGGTACAAGTACTAGCCTCACTTCCCAGCTAACAAAAGGGAAAAGGGTTCACCAAATCTAGGAAGAACATATATGAGCTGGGAAACAAACTGTGTAGTTTTAGTTCTTGTTTCTAACAAAAAGTCTTTCTGTCATGGTGTTTCCAACAAACCCAGCAATTTGTAGGGCTGTATGACAGGCCAGATATGTTGCAATCCGTTCTGACCTCTCTGATTGTGAAAGTGATGGCACAAAGGACAGAGGTAAGCCAGCCACTTCCTTCCCCAGACACATCAGTCAATAGGTGCCTGGAGCTGAGGGAAGATTGACACGGGCTAGGAATAGCACTGTTTCCTTTCTAGCCATAGTAATTTCATAGAAAAGAGCATATACAGGGATGTATGAATGCACTGCTTCCACAAGCAACCCTGTGCTGTGACATTTCTCTGACAGGTGTTGCAGGGACTACAAAGCAGCTTTACCTCGCTCAGAACGACTGCAGCCTGACAATTAAAATACAGGAATGAAGGTTTCAACAACAGTATGGAAGTTTCACACTTCATTTCCAACATTTATCACGTATTACTTTAACATTTATGAAATATTGTTAAAGGTTTGAAAACCCCATAGCAGTGATGCCAATGTCTTCAAACTACTAAGACTAGTGAGATAAGCAAGTTTATGCCCCTTTAGCACAAAATTCTGCTTCAAAGCTGGATTAAAAGCTTCATTCCTCCCAGGTCTTAGTCTTTGGTTTTACATGGGATTTAGCAGCAACAAAAAGAAATAAGAAGAAAATTGCTTTCCATTTTTTTCCTCCTATGTAAGCAGGTTTTGCAAGCAATTTAGAGAAATGTTATTAACAAGAGAACAGGGGATCTCTGAGAGAGTAGTTTTTAGTAAATTACAGTCCATGTGGAAAAACAAATAAGTGAGAACAGTTCTGCTAAACTCTTTTATTAGTTAAGGGCTAGTAGTTCTGATAGCAACGTACAGAATAATTTTAGCAACTTAGTGCTGTAAATTTCTTTAAAGTAGTCATGAATTAACAAGAAGAGTGCATCTGTCATCACATAACTTCATTTACTTAACCTTTTTGCTTTAGGCCTATCTAAGAGTACATACATGTCATAAATGTTATAATTATCTCAATCCAAGCTAACTGGTCATTTCAGAAATTATACATCTGTTTCATAGCACAGGAGGACCAGCAAAGGCATGAATGTCTTGTATTCATGTGTCATTACTGTCCTGGATGGTGGATTTCCAGCCTTATAGGGGCAGAAATATCGTTTTTATCATTCCTGAAAGTATAAATCAAGCTATCCCCCAGAAGAGATGCATGGAAAACTGCACGAGCACTGAAGAGCAGATGTCAGAGCCAGCTAGCAGTTAGACACTTTGTTTTTCTGATTGTCAGAAGAGTTGTTTCAGAATCATGCAATATGTAAATTTTTAGTAACAGCTTTGAAAATTATGAAAACACGTGTGTAGCCAAAGTTTCTCTGATTTTACCGCTTTCTTGAGAAGGAACAACAAAATCAGTTTTTAAGGATATTATGACTACAGCTCTAAAGCAACCTGCCTAATTTCAAAGACTAGATTTCTGGTAAACCTAAAAGTTTCAAAGGCATAGTGCTGGCATGAAGACTGGAGACTTTCTATAATTAAAATGTTTCCGATCTGTGTCTATGGTTTAGGCTTTTGGTGTGATCGCCAAAATCTGTCAAAATCAAAGTTTGATTAAAAACTGAAGCAGGGTGGGAGCTAATAAAAGGACAAGTGAGAAGGATTTCCTGGATGCTTGTCAGATATTATTCTTTATTTGTTTTTATGACAATTTTTGTTCAGCTTTTCAAACAATTAAATCAATATTTACATTCATTGAAATAGCTAACTAGTAAGAAATATGTATTATTTCTGTATTTTTTTTTGTGTGGATCAATAGGTTAATTACACAAATGAAAACTCTAAATTGGCTAGAGACAACTGTTCTGTATAAATAAACAAAGTGTTCTGCAAAGTGTATTTAACATCCATGCAATTTATTCTTTTTTATTCAGTGGCATTGCTGAAAGAGCAAAAGGGGGTTTTGTAGCAATTTTCTGCACTTTCTGCTTGAGAAAGTCTGCAGCCACAGTCATTTGTATTTGAAGTTGATTAGGATGAAGTCAGAGTACTCACATTTTTTCAACAGCTTCTGAGAGCCTTTAGCTGAGGGGCAGGAAGAAGAAAAACAAATATTTCTTACAAATATTTTGTCTTGAAAGCATTTACCTAAAAGTACAACTGTGTGTGTGGCCAGATAGAAAAGAGCTCCTCGAGTCTATTGAGAGACATGTTTTCAGACACCTGGTAGCTAATGAGTGCAGTCCTTGATAGAATAAAATGGGTCTACTTGAGAATTTAAACTTCTGTAGAAACTTATAAACAAATTCCTGTAAAACTCTTCTTTTACAGAAGTTAGAAACTTTCTAATGCAGATGTTAGCTGTATGACGAGAAACTAAGTTTAAAAGTTAAATAAAAAAAAGTATGCTATCACTGACAGTAATTGTAGTTTCAGTTTGCCCTGGGTATTACCTAAACTAAACTCATGTCATCTCTGTCCAGGACTGTGATATTAAAGTAAAACTTGAAACTGGATTAATTTGTTGTACATGATGGCCATTGATAAGCAAGTGCTCATCCAGTAGATGCCAGGCTGGTTGTGTTCTTCAAAAAGATCAGCATGGAAACACTTTCAGACAAAGGAACAGAAACCCATGACCAGTTCATGAGAGGAACATATGGACTTTTTCATTAACAGACTCTGCAATGAAAATATCCATCTCAAGGTTGCAAGTGCCCTTTGCAGAGAAAAACTCAAGGAAGTCTTTACATTTAACTTCTTTTCAGTTAATTCCTTTAACATGAAGTATATTCAAAATGGCTCAGCTGGGAAAGACATATTCAGTACTAATAAATGTATAGAAACATTGTTATAAGAAATTAGATTTAATTTGTTAATTTGCTTTAATTCTGGAAATTTCCCCCTCACCTTTTTTTATGTCATGGGATGATACTGAAAAACACAGTTTTGCCCTTTTTTTCAGCTTTTTTCCAGTTCTGTGTCACAAGGGTGAACAGCAGTCGTCATTAAACTTACAATAACTTGGAATTTTAAATATGTATGACTACTGTTATTTTAGAGTGTATGTTTTGATAAAACTGAAATCAATTTGAATTGCTTCACCTTGTCACTTTATCAGAAAAACAAAAAGTTCAATTTCATTCAAAAAGAAGCCTGAGGAGCAATGTGGTGTCCTTCATGTATATTTTCATTCTTGTTTTATGCATCAAAGATAGAAAATAATAGGTCACAAATAAATTATATTCTGGCATATCCTGGAATAAATCCTGGCATATAACAACACAGTCTACCTTTAGAAAATAATTCTCCCTTTATAAATTAATTTAACCAATTCAACAATAGTGCATATTCATTTTCTGCCTTTGATATATTTTCAGTTTTCTGATAATCATGACTAATATTCAGTTTTGAAGATTTAGTTTTATAAAAGTAAAAATTTGGTAGTCTTTTGGCGTGTTTTGTGGCCATAGAATGCAACAGAGAAAGCTGACTCAGGTTGTGCTTACAATGTGGGCACAATGAGATTATAATGCCATAATTTTATGTATGCACTAAAAACTTAACTGTAATAAAATAAGCATTATAAATCTGAATTCACACAACTGATGTACTGAAAGTGATTATTTTCAAAACAAACTCACAAATTAGTAAATTTTCACTTTTGTTGTGTTTATTACCCAAACAAGGGACTTTGTTAATTACTGTGATATATGTAGGTTGGTACCAGCAGCATATGCATGTTCCCCAGCTTCTCAGAGACATTTATTGTTATATGACTGCTAATTGCACAGCTGTCACTGACTTTTATGATCTGAGCTATATTGTTTGTGTTATTTATATCACAAACATTTATATCATTTTGTATTTTTCAAAGGAGAACAAAGAAGTCTTTTGTAGTAAGATACCACATATTTAAAGCTCTCTGCTTGCATATGGAAATTGTCCAGAGCAGGACTACACTGATTACAGCCAATTCCAGTAGCATGCTCAGGCAGCTAACCAAAGCTTAAATCAAACTGAAGCACATCAGTCTGAACTGGTGATCTTACCAAATATCATTTCACAAAAGCACATCTATTCCCCCTTAACTTACAACACAGCCTCCTCTCACATGGCATCTCTCTCCTTTACACAGTGCTGTGAAAACCTGGAGTCCTGAATGTTTACAGGTGTAAAACTCACCCAACCCTGAGCAGGTCAGCACATTTCTTGTACAAAAGGCTTACATGGATTGCAGAAGGAGCCAGAGTGCTGCTGATGTTCTCATGTGTGTTTTACAAGTGTTTTTCAAAACATTTTACAACTGGAAAATTGGCTTGACTGTAATCACAGCAGTAGCTGACTAAAATTGAAATCAGGAAGATTGCGAGTACTCTTTAATCACTTGGGAGTGGAAGTCCTTTCTGTGAGAAACCTGAATTCAGTGTCTCTTCTGTCCTGAATGTCTCCTGGAAAATTGTTCTGACTAGCACAGCAGGAATAGTTCAGTTCAGTTCTCCACTTCAGTCGCAGACAATGGACAGCTTTATGTGAGCACAGTTACTTAAACCAGTTTTAAAACTATGAGAAATCTAAAATAAGGCTTTGGTTTGAAAAATTGAAGTCAGCAACAAAAATATAAGAAAATGTAAGTTATATACTGCAGTTGACAGTTTAGTTTGCAATAGAATTTTTTTCTTCTAAGTTCTTTTCATGAGGTACTTAAGGATGAGATTGAATTATTGGTTTTTTTTACCTCTGGTATCAAACTGAATTTCTCCAACAATACTACTAGATAAATATCAATCATGTAATCTGAGCATATACATGAATGTACATTGACAGTTAATATCTTGTGTTGTCATCATTACAGTGTAATGGAATCTATATAAAACCTTGACATATATATGATTATTCCTATTTCTACGAAATAACAGTGAATCCTTAATTTAATCTGAATTGTTTCCTTTATCATAGTGGGATTTATGTGTATGTGTGTGTGTTGAGTATCTTATAATTTTTTTGAATATACAATTACTATAAAAAGCTTTAATTGGTATAGTAACAAAGAGGCCTTGGTCTGCCTTATTTGGGGCAGATTTTGCCTAGTGCTTCAATCAAGAGTCTTCTGGTTTTTAAATGGATCTGACATAGCACCTTGATTCTACTGACAAGAAAACCCAGTCTGTAGTTTTTCCTTTTCCTGAAAATCTTGTGATTTTAATTTTCGCACTATTCAAAAGATGTTCTCATTAATAACATTGTAATTTCATGAAAAATGATATAAAATAGGGTACGCAGAATTATTCTTCCAAAAAAATAAAAAAGCGAGTGGGGTACACTGTTTTCTTTATTATAGTGGTTTGGGATTTTTTTTTTTCTTTTTCCTTACTCAGATTAAAAAAAAGTCTCAAAAAATCCATTTATTTCTTTTCTCTTCTTATAGCAAAATAAATGATGTAGCATACAGCAGTCCCCCCCATCTTAGCCATCACCTGCTGATAGCCATTCCTACCTAATACTGACTTTGATCTTTTCTCACTTATCTGCTGGTGCCATTTAAATGGTACCTGAAAAACCTCACTGTAGAAGCATCTTCTCTGGTTTCTTTCAGTCCATGTTCTACCTTGGCCACAAATATTTCACCCACCTTTTCCGACACAAGCATAGCTGCTATGTCTTCCCCTACCTCCCTGTTTGCTTATTTATGAGCAAACTTTCTGATTCACCAGATGAAACATTCATCAAGTCTTTTCCACATAGGACATCAACAACAGTTTTGCCATTTGCTTTTGAGATTCTTGTTCCAGACAGATTTAGAGAATATATTGGTCCCTTCACAATTTTTATGTCAATTTTTATATGGTCCCATTTGACACCAGCAGACACTTTTATTTCACTGAAATCTCCTGTCAGATGCTTCTAAAATCTAACCTCATATATATCTTTGTATTGAAAAACTTTTTTTTCTTCTTGGAAGCTCTTCTTGAAATTAAAAATAAATGAATAAAAGATTCTATTTATGTCTGTTTATGATTTTTCAATCCCTACAGCATATATACTCACTCAGGAAATATTCTTTTCAAGGCAAGCAGTTAATGAAGTGACTTAAAATTTTAACTTATTGTTTTTCCTAGTAGCTGGCCAACTAAAGCACCTGACAATTTCTCTTTAAATGAATCACACAATACTTACATTTGACTCAAATGTAGAAACAAAGCAAATGTCTTTTCATAGCAGAAGATTGCCATTATGCTTTATTCTTTTCATAGTACTTGTTTGTGCATGAAGACATTTAGAGAGAAAGGATCCAAGTGAATAATTTGAAATCATGCTTTATACTGAAATCATGCATTATACTGAAACAAATGTTTAATATGTAATCGTCTTAAATTTTATACTTTCAAAAGTTTTCATTCCCAAGGGATACTGTGCTGACTGAAGTTAAAAGCTAGGATAATTCAGTGCTGTCCAACTCCTACTGCAGCATAAAGATGTAAATCACATATTTTTACTGGTCTTAGTTTCGACACTGGACTAATAATTCTGACAGTAGAAGAAACAAAACCAGTATGATGCTCTAGGATTTCAGTCAGAATAAGTGCATTTCTTGGTCAGGAAAATGTATATGAAACAATAGGATTGCATCTAAATTCTGGTGATATTCAGACTAATTAGTGTACTGATGCTATATCTACATGTAAAATAAACTAGAATATTAACTGTCTCTGACTGTGCTAAAAAAATCTATAAAGTTAATGTGATTTGAAAAATTAAAAATAATTTAAAGGATCATTTCAAAGAGGATATGTATGAGTAAAGAATTTCAGTGATTTTTCATACATATTTTGCTGCACTGGAACAATTAACTGCTATATTTTCACTCCTGTTACTTTAAAGGGCCATTCAAATATGATAATGATGAGACTAACTAAATAACCTGGAGCTGTAAATCATCTCAAAATTTCTGATTCAGCTGAATTATACAATAAAGTGTTACATTTCCTATTTAAATTCCCAGCTATTTTTTATGAACATTTGGTTAAATGTCTTCAGTGGCAATGAATTATGCAATATTCCTATCTTTGTAATTGTTGAGGACTAACATGAATTAGGTAGGTCTCAAAAATCAGATACAAAGAATTAGGCACTTTTATGCTCAGAAATATCTTTAGAAGGAATTAGAGCTAGTCTAAAAAAGCTGAAAAAAGTCAGATACAACAACAGAGTACAGGCCACACAAGGAACTATCATCTTGACTATGCAAGTCAGCATTACAACTGAATGTGTAAATGTCTTCAATATATATATTTTATTCTATTTTCATTATTTTTTCAAGCCTGTATGAGAAAGCTAGTATGCCAAAACTAATTCTTTATATAAGTTCTAACAGAAATATCAGGAAAACTTCTTCAAATAATCTCAGCAACCCAAATCCCTAACTTGAAAATCGTTAAAACAAATTTTCTGACAGCACACACAAAAAGGTGTATGGGTACTCACAAGATTGTATAAGAGTACAGAATGAGTGAAGAACATTTCAACAGCCCCAGTAGCTGTGTCAATTGCAGACTAGAAAACATCTCTGAGAGCCTACTGGCTTCTCCATAAAATCCCACTAGGAGCTCTGCTAACTTTAAAATTTTAAACTTATTTCTAAAGTGTTTTGTCCACATTTCACAGATATTTTCCTGTTCTTGTGTCTTCTGGTCAGAAAATTTTAAGCTTTCACAGTCCCCAGAGGATTGAAAGGGTGCCCAAAAAAGCAATGGATTTTCCTTCTTTGGAGATATTTAAAACTCACCTTTATGTGACCTTGTACAACCTTCTGCAGGTGAATCTGTGTAAAAGGGGGGGTTGGACTACAATGATTCCCAGAAATCCCCCCCAACTCCAGCCATTCTTTTATTCTGTAGTTGACACAGGACTGACTGAAACTGAGCTAGGATAGCCCAGTGAAATATTTTTGATGTACAATCTCCACACTGAAGAAGCACCTATACTGATTTTCTATATCATACTTCCAGACACAACATACACTCCTTTTCCTGGACATTTTTTCTAATGTGGTAACTCAAGTCAAAATGCAGTAATAGAAACTTTGTGCAGGCAAAAGAATTTGTCATTTAGCATATTAAATTCACATATTGCTTAAAGACAACTTCTGCTCTGGATCTCAGTGTCTGACTGCCTTAAAGGAAGGCTGAACCCTTACACCAGTGGAGGCTGCAGCCAGAAGTATAGGCTTGTACTGCAAAAAATACCAGCCAAAAAACACCTGCAAAAAATTTTTCACTGGCATGTCTTGCTGAGGGGAAAAAAATTGCTAAAAGTGAGAGAAATTGATCATCTCTACTATTTTGTTTATCTCCTCTTTTAACTGGAAATAAGTGATTCTTGCTACTTTTAATTATTTAGCATAAAACCTAGTACTAAGCTGATGGAATTTGTATCTTTTACCTCACCCTCACCAACTGAACCAGAGGAAAATCATGAGGAATCTATTCCAATAGATATAGGGGTACAACTAGTTTCAGGCAAAATGCTTAATTTTTCTAACTTGCATTCTTCTTCTTACACTTCTGTTGCCCCATAGTGTTCGTACAAGGTTTATCCATTAGAAACGTTCATAAGTCACCAAGAAGCAACTGGTGAAACATTCTCCGGGATCACAACTCCCTCCCAGCTACACACACACAAAACACTGATGAAAGATTCTGTCTGTGCCAGGGTGACACTTCATAAAAATGTTAATGTCCATTTTCAAATGAGAGGGTGTGAAAAATAAAATATCTGCTAATGCGGCACTGGGTAGGCAGTGGCAGATTTCCCAAGAAATTTAATAATATCCAAATGAAATTAGGACAAGAATGCAGACAGAGAACTTTGATTTAAACATTTATTACCTTGCAAGAATATTAGAAGTATTAAATATCTTTTAATGGCCTAAAATACGAATTTTCTCTATTTGAAGTTACAAGAAAAGTAAACCTCTGAAGATATAATATTTCACAGTTCATATACCAAGTTAACTTTTTCTTTACAAGAGAATCTGGTCCTTTTTTCTGGAAAAGATGAAAATGCACTCCACTAGAGCATCACTTGTTTCACTCAAGCTTTGCTCAGATACAGTTAATTAAAAACCTAGCAGGGCATGGGAATTTTCAAAGCAATTCTCTTCTACAGTCTTCTGACTATTATGCAGTAAGTCACCTCCATCTGGGTCATCCTTCTTCCATGAGACCAACTTGAAAAGACACACAAATGGAATTCTGGAGGAAATGGGAACAATTCAGCTCTAATACCCATTGTGCCAGAAACCTGCCATTGCTACTTTCATAAATGATTGTAAGTGTGCTGCTGTTTTTTTCTTGCTACTGTCAAGATTAATTTCAGAGATGCCTCTTGAAAAAAAAAAAACACAATATTTTACAAATCCAAACCTTAAAATACAATATAGAATTTAACTTTTAATAAAGCTTTGAAAAAAAATACCCCCATCAAGTCCTAACAGAAGTGTTGATACTTTTGACTTTTTTTTCCCCCCAAAATTTTGCCAATTACAATTACAAATGTTGCCAGGCAACATCAAGTCTTGCAATAGAAATCAGCAGCTAGATCACTCCTGATACAAACAGAAGCAAAGGGTTCAAAACGCAGTGTTGGGATTAGAAGTCCACCATGCATGAAATTGGTTTTCCAGAAAACCCATAACTTGGGATAGTTGCATATCAACTTCTTTGCCTCAATGGCAAGTTACTGAAGGGTTGATTTTGCAGTATCCACACGAAGAGCAGGGTGTTCATGCATATCATCTCTGTGCATGCCCACACTGGCAAAAGAACACTGATGCTGCAAGAGGAACACTTCAGTGGAACTTAAATATTAGTACAGCTTTAGTTACCCAAAGAATTTTCATAATATGTAATTTCCACTCTAGCTTCAGCTTCAGTGCAACAGGCCAGCAAACTCAGGTGCACGTGAGAGGCTTATTTTGACCCTCTTCTTTCTGCTATGTTGATATGGTCTGGCTTTTCAGGGTTCTGATATACCTATAAAGTAAAAAAGTTTCCTGTTCTTATAGGACCCTTAAACTGAAAAATCCTCATTTGTGAGCACAATCCAGATCTAGTTTCTCATCTAAATGATGCAGCTAGCAACAAGAAGAATATTTTTAAGATATTTTCTAAACAAACTTCATTTCTGAAAAATCTTCAAGCCACGTTCTAAAAATAAATGCTATTAATCAGTGGCATTCTAATGAATAAGGGTTTAAAAAGCAATTATTTTCAAGGTAACTTTACAATATACTAAAGTAGGGGAGAGTTATACAAACAGAAGCATAAATAAGAGGAACATATGAAAGGAAATAACAATTCTGCATTTTTATAGTAAAGTAAGATAATTCTTTTTCTTTCTCAAACATTCAAAATAAATTAAGCAGTAGTGTTTGGTCTTCCAAAAGAAGAGTGTTATTATCCCAGCAAAAAATAAGAACTGAAAGGCATGAAAACAGAGCACTGATAAGCAATTTAACCTTGGCCAGAAGTAGAAAAGTAGGGGTACATTTAGCTGTGGTATCCCACATCCCAGCTGAATTAGAATAGCTAAGCATTTCAAAAACTAAAATGCTTGCACTGTGCTCATGAGCCCATAAAAATGTAACATTTTTACAAAGATGATATGTGAAACTCTAGAACATACCAGATTGGCAACCTGCATGAAAAGGGCTTCTTAGCCACATGTATCCAGTCTGTGAGCAGAGGCTGGTGCTAGAAGCACGCTGGTAAGCTTTTCACAAAGTTCAACTGAAAACATACTACTGTTTTATAACAGCAGCACTGCTGTGGGTACCCTGTTTACAGAGCAAGGTGGACCAAAAACACCTTCTCAAGATTTCACTCTATACTGGCAGATCTGAGATAAAGAAACCAAAAAAGCACCTCTGTTCCTTGCTAGATTCACATATTTAGAGACAGATATATAGAGAGATATATATTCATATATTTTTTAAATTTCTTTTAAAGCAATTAAATTACACAAAGCAGATTTATTTTTTTTTCAGTGTGAAGAGAGTAGGAGAATGTGGAGTCATGCTAGGAAGTCTAGGGATTTTCACAAACTGTAAATTTTATTACCTGATTTTCAAAACTGAAAATGTGTCCTCAGTAGAGAATTCTGAGAGCAAACACATCACTACCTTCAAATCAAGTAGGTGTAAAAATCTACAGGATTGATTAATTTCACCTTAGACACCTTTTCGGTGATGCAGAGGAATGTATTTTTATACCTGCAAAATCATCTCAAAATTGACATTACAGTTTTGTATGTCAATTTTGAGATGTCAAATGTCAAATGTCAGCCTGACATAGCATTTAAGGAATACACGGATGTGTAATCCAGAATATTTAACTGTAAATTAACAGAAGTGAGGGCAAGAAATTTTTTAAAATAATAGGTTTGGTTTGTATATGGTATTATAAATCAGTGAGGTTTCTCAGGCAAAGTAGATTCTAATTCCTTTGGACTAAATGGGTTAATGCCATAGCTCAAGTCAATGCCAGTTCAAGTCATAGGATCAGAAAGAACAACTGGTCTATATATAATATTATCAAATTACATTAAGGACAATGATTCTGTCAGACACCATACTTAGTTTCCTAGTGTGTTAGAATTGATTATATTCTCTAAACTCTTGGAGGGGTTCCCTCCTCCATATTCAAGAGTTCCAATGAGTTTTTTAATACAAAACCAATGCTCTGCTCACATACAAATGGTGTGCTAATGTGTTTCAGACTGTTGATGTAAACTCTTCTAGTGGAAAGAAAGCACAAGAAAATCATAGCTTTCAGTGGGTAAATTATTTTTTAATGGGAAATGGGATAATTGAACTAAAAAGTTACCTGGATGACTGAATGAAATTTCCTAATATCTGGGTAAGTATTCACTTAATTAGTGCACCCAACACTACGTAGAGACACCAACACCATATTCACTCTCTACAAACTTCTAAGCTTTGTATTGGTATCCTTAAATTTTTATGGCCATCTGTACTCAGTTATCATGCCAGCAATATTCTTGAGGTTCCTCCCTAGTGCTTTTCTTCTCATTGAGTTTACTGACAGCAATTATTTTAGCTGTCACTTCAGTTTTAATATCACTAAGCTAAATGTTAGAAATCTCAATCCCTCCTCTTCCTTCAGTCAGTCATTTTGTACCTATGTTTCAGACTGAATTAATTCTTGCTGAGCATAGGGAATGAGTTATATGCATGTAGGGAGCAAGAGCTACACACATATTTAAATCATAAACTTAAATTCCCTTTCTGTGAGTAGTAGTATAGAAATTAAATTGTCGCTATCCTTTTTTATTTCTTTTTTTTCATGTTCAAGACAGTGCAGAGCTTCAGAAAATTCCACCTATACTTCAGTGGGACTAAATACTACTCCCTGTATTCCACACACAAACCATCCCATGCTCATTGCTGAGGATAAATGATGAAGGAAAATAGCATGCTACAATTCTAAATAGTGAAATAACACTGTGATATTTTGATAAGTGATATTGTAGAAATTTGTAGAAGTGATATTGTAGATGAGCAATGACTGGACAAAATTCTTTATTTACAATTTTCATCACTTTAAAAGTAGAGTTTATTTAATTAATGAATCATTACTGTGTAGGATTAATGGAGTTCCTAAATTTCAGTAAGAGTCTAGTCCTCTAAGACTGGGCTTTGTAGATGAGATAGCAAGCATCCTCAAGCATCAGGCTCTAGCAACTGCTCACTGGTTTTAGTACACTCTTTGTAGTCTTTACTTAGGCTGTGACTCATTTGCACAATATGTTCTGATCTCGAATATATGGAACCGGTGAAATTGTGCATCTGGTGTTACCACACAATGTGGGTACAGGTGAAGGGAATAAAATGGTGTTAACTCAGGGTTTTTTTGCAGGGTACACTCTGGGCGTTGAGTCATAGCCAGAAAGTTAATTTCATTGCAACTTCACATAGCTCTTATGTTGTTCCAACATCTGAGGCTGATGTGACCACAAACACATTCCCTTCAAGGAAAATAATTTTTGTCTGTAAACCTCTTTCTATATTACTCCAGGAAATTTATATTAAGCTAATTTTAAGAGTGCACTTTTCCACTAAGAAACATATGGTTGGATAATATCTGCGTGAATTAGATACAAATGGCATCCAGAACCCAGCTATATTTTAGACTGATCTGACTAGACACAGATCTGCAGAAGGTAAAATAATTTTTTGTTTAAATAGTTCAGAAAATTATTTGGGCTCAAATATCTTATAGCACAGCAAACATTCTAGGGACAATGAAGAAAAATATGTATTTCCACAGCAGAGAAATAATATTTTTCAAGCAGGAGGGCTTTCACTCAATCATCAGAAAATTTCTCTCATTTCAGGTTTTTTGAATGAGTAAATTTAAAAATACACAGTTAACGGGGATTAGCTACAACACTTTCCAAATTACACATAGCACACAAGCATTCTGAACAGTAAAACAGATTCATCCTTACAAAAATATTTTTTGTGTCTAAAGGTTAGTTAGTATTCTTTAGGGAATATTCAGCACAGAGAAGGTATGTTGAATAACTACTTCAATAGGGATCAAGAAAGTGAAGCTACAGTGTAAAAATTTATATCAAGTAGTGGAAGATTTATGTTGAAGTGTCACTACTTTGAACACTTAAGAACAGTGCTTGCAGACATTCTCTTTAAAGATCATTTTATAGTCAACATATTCTTACAAAATCCAAACAAACAGTAGATTCTTTCTTTAAAACTTAGTTTTATCACATTTTTTAGGAGGTAAAAAAAAAAACAGTAGAATACAATTTCATACCTCATTTCCTCAAATAAGCTAATGATGAATCAAAATAAAAAACTGATGAATGTATGAATTCAGTTTTAAAAAGTTTCTTTTCGTATTGTGAACTCTGTTCTTTTAACAGGAATTATTTAAATTCAGATCCCTCCATATTCCGTTGCTGTAAAAATAATCTGTGCCATTACATTTCTTTTTAATTTCATGGGAAAACAGATGAACAAAGGCAGAACTCTTCTAAACACTCAGAAATAATCCACCTAAGAATGTGATCATTCACTTTGATAAAATTTATGTAATCACCTTCTACTTAATATAATTTTCCAGATTCAGTAGCCAAATTTCATCTTTCCTTAGCCTGATAAAATCTTTATAATAACTTTTGTTTTTGTAAAGTCAAAGGAGACCACACAAATTTAATTCTGAGGTAAAAAGCCAAGTTTTTTTTTCAAGTCAACATTGTCAAAGTAAGTTATTCATCAATTGCAATAGGTTCTTTAGTTAAAAGCTGCCTGCTTTGAATATTTACAACATTGGAAATTCTGGTATTACTCAATTTTTTTCTTTCTGAAAAATAAGAGGTGAGCAATTTTCCCTTGAAAGTAGCAATAATAATTAAAAAAACCCAAAGAAACAACAGCAACAACAAAAAGAAACAAATTTAAAAACTCACAAGAAAATAAAAAAGCAAGATGATCTTTTAAGATGTGACCTTACTTTTAGCTGAACTAGTTACCTGTTATTTCAGGCAGTATCTCTACCTATTACTTAAAGATTCACATAAGCTTAATATAAGGATTATCTTAGGATAACAAAACCATCTTCATTTTTTAGTTATCTTCTTTGCTTTTCTAGGGAATACTATCATTTAAATATGGTGAACAGAATAGAACTGCTGAATGAATACTTGAGCAAGTCATTCAGCAGATAACCATTAATGCTCTTCCCACAGAAACACACATTCATCAGAACCAGGAAAAGCAAGGAAATAGAATTCAGTGGAGCCTAAGTGCAGTAGAATTTGGATTCCAAGAATGAAAAGGGGTTGAAAAATGTTGCTGATGATTAAAATACTATTTGTTTTATTTTGTTTTCCTCTTCCTTTACTTCTTGACGTTGCATTTTGTGGGGTAATAAGTAACCTCAATAATATATGCTGGTCCTCGAACTCTCATATTTATTTTAAAAATAACAGAAAGCATGTACTTTGCAATAGACAACATTTGGAGTAAGCTCAACAATGCTTTGGGTTCTCACTGGGAGAGGCCTTTCTTTCCATTCAAATCACACAAGACATCAGGATCTACCAGTACTACAAAAACACGATTGTTATAGACATTATTCTCTTTACAGGGCCATTCATAGGAGAATTTAGTCTACTATAATATCTACACTCTTAGGGTATTTAGGGTTTGCATTGATATATGAACTTAATATGCTGTTTTAATTTTTGTATTGATATGTACATGGTACATTCTTTAGTTCTGAGCCATTCTTTACTATAATTCTGGTTTTCTCCTTAGCACTAAATTTTATTTTTCTGTTCAAGGTTTAAAAAGATGAAAGAAACAAATAGGAAATAAGAAGAAAAAGAGGCATAAAAGGAGGCAAATCTTCCTTTTCACACTAGTGGCTTGTCTACAGTGAAAAATCCTTTCATGATTAATTATGTAGGGAACTTTATCTCTGAACAGTACAGGAAGCACATTTCTGTGTAGTTTTGTATGTCTACTATGTCTAGTTGTCACTTAGAATTTGCATATTGATCTTCTGCTGCACTTGCAGGCTAAAAACCAACATTTTGCAAAACATTTAGCGTCTGGGCATGTCTTCAGGTTACCTATTCAGTCACAGTAAACTTTTCAAGATAGACAAAGTGAATTAGGAACTTGTTTTTAGAGTGCTGACAGGAGTGTTATTTCCCCTTGATGCTTTAAAAACATTAATTTAAGAACTTCCTTAGTTTCTTTACGGTGTCTGGGGCTCAGTTGCTAAATTTGGGGCATTGGTCTTTTTCTATTCTGCTGATACAGATAGCAAAGTTTCACATTACAACTGGTTTGCTTCTTCAGCAGCTGTGAGGGACCTGTGGTCAGCTGCGGGGCATTCTCATACCACAGCAGCACTGATTAGATTTAAAAAAAAAAAAGGAAAAAGCTTTCCTGTCTTAAGGCAAGACAGTATGACTACATCTCAGTTACAATGAGTGAGTTTAAGTGTGCAGACTGAAAAAAGTGAATATTTCCCACGAATAAGCTTTAAGGAGTTTCATAAATTATCTGTTAAATAGTCAAACATGCTGCTCCGTTAGACAAGACTATCTCCTAATAGGGAAGGAAGTGCTCTTTTTTAATTAAGCATTTCCTTGCAGCAGGAAAAATTAACATTTAGTATAAACCAGTAAAATGAGGACAGAATGGTACTCCAACTGTAAACATTTGTAGGACTGACACAGTGCTTGCATCCTGCTCCTAGATGCAGGAAGGTTTCCATCAGATACTGAGACTCAAACATGCACAAAGCAGCAGTTTATGAAGCTGAAGGATGCATGCTGAAGTACAGATGTAATAAAGCAGGTCTGCAGGTGCTTTTGGTTCAAATCCTGGCACTATTCCTTTCCAGTCTGGTGAACTGTGGGAGGCTGTTCTGTCTCTAAAATCTGTGCTAACTTCAAGTACCCCATGGAAGACCCTATGCAGCTTGAATCTGTGTAAGAAAAGCTATATTACTTAAGTTATCAATGCATGTATCAACAGAGCAAATTGAAACAAGATAGAAGCTTTTATACAAAAAACACATGAAAGGATAGGAAGGTAAAAAATATTCTTTCTGTGTATAACTTGTACTTCACTTTATAGGAAAACAGCTTCATGCTACTTAAGTGACAATAGCTGATAGTTATTTTTCAATCATTTTTCAGTTGCATTCTCCCACTTGACTTCCAGAACTGTAAGAAAACCTTGATACTTTAGAGATAGGTGGATAACATCTAATCCATTACTGTAGGATTTTTGGATAATAGGGGGAACATGAGATTGTATTGCATACAAAACTCTTACTTGGCTAACATATCATACATGATGCAGATAAAATTCAACAGCCAGCATGCTTCTTGGGGTTTAATTTAGCTGAGTATTTACCAAGCAGGGGCTGATAGTTCAGAAAGCACTCTTACTTAAGTGCAAATGACACAAGTGGAAGGTGCATGATGGAGTGAAATACAATGATTTTGAAAGTCTATTGGTGTAGAAAAAAATCCACTGTGTAATAGTCTAAAATCCTCTACCTCTCCATGTAATGTTTCAAACATTATTGTGGTTGGAGTTAAATTGAAAAAAAAAATTAATCAGAGAATATTTTTTAAATGCAGCAATTATTTTGAAAAACAAATCTGGGCTGTTATCAGAATTGATTTAAACAATTTGATTCCCTGAATTATGTTATATTTTCTTTAAAGAAGCTAATGCTGTGAGCTCTCAGAAAAATGAATAGCTTGGTAGTCCAACGGGTCCTATAGCCAAGATACTCAATGTTCCAACTATAGATCTGACTTCAACTCACCCTGTGGATTTCCAGAAGTGACTTATAGAAAGAATGTCATATTACTGAAGGGAATAATTTCTGCTCAAAGGGGTTTGCATTGGCTATTGGTTTAGGCTCTATATTGGGTTTAGCCCTTATTTTTTGATCCAGTTCTCTTAAACATGACAAATTAATTAAATTTCAAATAAAATGTTGAATATCAAAACTGATATTTCAATATGTGTAACATCATTTTCTGTTGTTCCCTCAGACTATATGCATTTCCTACTCAGCAAAGTTATTTTGATTGTCACAGACTTATAATCTAAGTATTTCCACATGGTTTACCTCATTCACGGTGTGTTCTTAAATCTTCCTGTCGTTGGTCTGCCAATGTTTCTTCTCCATTTTACCATTCTTAGATAAGATGCCCCTGGCTTTAAGATTTATTGAGTTTGTAAGAAACTTGGCTCTAAATTACTCTAGATCATTAATCACCAGCTCCCTGCTGTGATCCTATCTAGGACTGTGGACCTCCCTGGTATATGTGGTCAGAGTTTATCTATTGCATGTACCAATTCTAAGTATCTTAGTTAAATACAAACCTTTTTTGTGTGATAGTACAAAGTTCTTCGTTGTTCCCTTCTGAAAATCAGTAGAAGGTTTAATACTGGGCATGAATTTCCCAGAAATTCAGATTAGGAAGGCAGGAATTATACAAAATGTTGATTATAAATCTCAGTTTTATAGGTTTTAAGCTGTAGAGTTCACATACTTCATTGACAGTGTTAAAATTCAATAAAAAAATTAAGTTACTCCCTGGAATTCACTTGAAAATCAAGTCTTAACAAATAGTTTGATGCACAAATTTCAACTGTCACATGAACTTCATCATTTTACTTTCCCAGTTTTGTTTCTGCTTCCATTTAATGGCATCTGAATAAAATTACTCAACATGATGGTCCCAAGTTTAGCTGTTTTCAAGAGGGTACACTTGCACATTCCTATACTTGTGGTTCATTGAGACAAAATATCTCGCAAAAATGTTACCAGGTACCTAATCCATTACTGCTCTCTGGATGTCCTTTCTAGGAAAATGAAAAGTGTATACAGATATATACACACTCTTATGCACACAAAAGGCAGTAGATATTGTATAGCATGTTTGACATTCCTGAATAAAAGAGAATACAAAGCAGATTAACTTCCCCCACCTGTACTATTTGTTTCAGGAAGAAACGAAGATATTTTATAACAGCAATACTCATGAAGGAAAACATGACGAATTATTTACTGCAAAGACAGACAAAGTGATATAAGTTTTAGTGAAAGAGTGAGCCTATGGTTATTGTCTTTCCTAAGAAATATGCAGACATGAATGTACTTCAAGCTCCTTCTGGCACCATGGAAGCTCAGCACACCTCAGAGGAACTCTTGTTGTGAAGTAAGAAGGGTAGGAAGAGAAACATGCACGAAGGAGAAAGTTTGTGGCTTATCCAGTGATTGCCATTTGGTAAGACAAAAGACTGATTCTGTGAAAAACTAATCCCATAGATGTAAAAAGTGATTGAATATTCAAACAGACTCTAGGGTCATTGGTTCAAATGAATTTTTATAATATTTTAATGACAAATCTCTCCTTATAATACTCTCGGCATAATTTTCCTACAAACTTTTCCTATATGCTATTCTTATTCCACTGATAAATAATTGATAGCTTGACAGTAGCTCACATTGCCTCCTAAAAAAAGTAAATATTAAACACTGCTGTCTCTGTGCAAGAGAAGACACTGCTGAACATAAATGTGTCTGTTCTAGCAAGGTATTCAGCATTTGGCTGTTTAGCTCCTGCTTTGTGGCAGGACTGTTAAGACAGTGCAATCGTATAATATAAAACCAGCATCACAAAGCACAGATTCAAGTTTATAATGTATATAAACATGCCATTCATTTATAGTACTGTAATTCATATTCTGCATGGGGAAAAGATAAAGAAAAAATATTTCTTTGGAATATTTCAGTACTGAAATTCTGTGCCTCTTACATACTCATTTCAAACTGGTGCAAGTTAAAGGTCTCAGAGAGAACAGGATGAAGACTCCCACAGAGAAATTCATGTCCTGAAGCATTGCAGCAGCTCCTGCCCTGTCTCCCAACAGACATTTTGTCCTTCAGGCCCATTCACCCACACCTCTTCTTCTCCCTGCCACTTCGGGAAGCCAAGCATAAGCATCCCACTGTGTCATAGCAAGGGACAGGTTATCTGCAGGATAGAAGGGGCTCTGCAATATCCCTGTATTCAAAATAATGAGGGAAAGTATCTGCCTCATATGTGTATGCACAGGTTGCATCAAGGTTTCCAGTAGAATTCTAATTTTTGGAAGTATTGGAAGAAATCTAGAGGAATTTAGATCTCTGACCAAAACAAATTATTTGTTACTTGAATAATTAATATAAACTGTTTTGTTTTTTTCTGTTGAAAGATGGAATATCATCAATTTTCTTAAATGAAGTTCACTTGGGAAAAAAATATTGAAACTACATTTATATATTAAAAAGAGAAGACGTGTCTGACTTTTAATTAGTAATGTTGCTACCATGTGAATTTTAACTAGAAAAAAAATTATTTTTTTTATAGAAAGTGCCTGTTGTAAAAAAAGAATGTGTCAAGTTCCAAGCTGGAGTATGAAACATTAACATAACAGAAACCAGGTTTTGTTTGGGGTTTTAACAGTTTGTTTCCAAATGATTCCCGTGCTTCTTTTTTTTACATATGTATTCTAAAAACACCAACAGATGTTCTTTGGCAAATGACTCTGTCCATTGAATTTGTTAAAATTTTCCAAATCATCTTTCAGTTTTTTTCACATTTCCTTGAAATGTTTCCAAATCTCTGTGTAGGCTAAGAATTCTTAAGCCATTTAAAAAATCAGACAAGATATATTTAATGTTTAATTGTTACTATTTAAGAAAATAAATCATGAGAAAAAACAGATTTTCCTCATCCTAGCATTTCAAGTAAAAGATTATGATCATATTTTTTTTCAAAAAAATTATTCCTCTGTCTTTTGGACATTCTGTAATATATGATGGCATTATTTTCTAATTTTAAAAATTGCATACTTACAAAATGTTTACTTTATGTACTGATTTTCTATATCTTTAAAAAGAATAACTTCTTATATAGCAGTTTCAAAATAGTGTATAGATGGAGTTAAAATAATTTCCTGTTGTGGTAGTTAAAAATAAAAAAATGAAGATATGGAATCTCATGAAAATCCCACTGCAGGAGTTGAAATAATGCTTAGGACTTTGTTAGTATTGCTTGATTTAGAAAAATAAAATAAAATACTGAATGATATATAAGGTTGCTGCCCAGAAAGTGCAGATTCTGTGAGCACAGATTGATAATCTTATTTATAATCAGACTGGAAATGAACTAGACTTGGTATTCTGGTCAGAACTAAACAGCAACATGTCAGAACATGCCACTCTCTTTCAGGGTTCCCTTTGGTTGCTTGATGTGTATTATTTCTTTTGCTCTTGTTCATAAATGCTAATGACACATACATACAATTACACATTCTAATTACAGATTTATCAAATTTCTAAAATTATGGGTCTTCACATTTCTCAAATAAATAGCTAAATACTGGCTTTACTGACAGAATATTCATTCACTAGATTGGTGTAGAAAACCAGCAGTTAAGTTTAGTTATACAGAATAATTATATGGCATGAGCTTTGAAATTAGAAATGCATAATATAAAGTGTAATGACTATTTCTAACAAGGGACTAAATTGAATAAAAAAGGTTTTGCTGATCTGGAACAGATCTTAGTGTTGTATGACCTGGGCTGGCCTGATCTTTTTTCCAACTAGTAAAGCTTGAAAAAAATAGCAGTCTGCTCACTTTTCTAAAAATCAGGCAGAAAGCTACTTTTTACATACCAGACATTGTTTATTTTATGTCAATACGTAGCTCTACAAAGCAGAAACGTATGCCAGCACAGCAGAGAACTGAATTATCTAACAAATCTTTTAGCACTACAAAACGGTAATATTGGTACTTGCTGAAAACATACATCCAATACAAAATTTCATGGAGTTATTCCTGTACCTTTTTGCATTAGATTAGAAATAGCTGAGATGAAAAACCAAACCCAGTACACAATGGGATTAGGATTCTGAAACAAATGGGGAGGAGCTAAATGCATCCATTTTAACTTTGTATTGTCATCAGTTTTTGTCACTTTTTCATTCTGTCTGGAGCTACTATATTTAAAAAGAAAAAAAAAACCCTACTTGAATATAAGACCATTAACTATGAACACTTTTAGACTTACTTCTGTCTGAAACTGATGATTTATACTGAGAGGAAAAGATCAAAGTTTTTAGGAAAAAAAAAGTATGAAGAGTTCATCCAATTCTGATCAGCTGCTGCATTCTTACTCATTTTGCATAGATATGAATGCACATTATTTTGTATATCTTTTATCTCCGCAGTAATCAACATTCAGTTGCTTTTGTAAGTATGG